>NW_027531318.1:6271061-6275752 GCF_008692635.1 Crocuta crocuta
TTATTTTAATTTCCCTGCATTTAAAAGAACAATATTTGTTTTGTAGCTTCAATTCCGCCTTTTTTAGTTTCTGCGGGTCTGCCCCTCGATAGGGGAGAATTTCGTCTTTCCTTTCCTTGACTGCCACCTAGAGGCGCACAGGGTAATTACATGCATGAAGCTTTCTAAGCTGCTCACAGGAGAAAAAGGGGCCCCTCAGGAGAGAGGTCCTCAATTCACCTTTCTTTGCTTTACTTCCTAAGGAATGCTCACTCATGTCTGTGTCCTCACAAATACTTTGATTCTGAGGTTGAAACATCTAAGTGGTCCTTCTGCACTCTCCTTTATCTTGCCTCACCTTCACAGTGGAGTGTGGCTGGCAGTTAAAAAATTTTTTCAGTTTATTTATTTATTTTGAGCGAGTGAGAGAGTGGGTAAACAGAGGAGGGGCAGAGAGAAAGGGAGAGAGAGAATCCCAAGCAGGGCCCACCCTGTCAGTGCAGAGCCTGATGCGGGGCTCAAACTCATGAAACATGATATCACAACCTGAGCTGCAACCACCCAGGTGCCCCATGGCTGGCAGTTTTAAAGATGCCATCTGTCTGAAGCCCCTACACAGATACCTTATTGACTTCATTAACTAAAATGAAATAAAGCCATTCAGCTTCTGGAGAAACAGCCTGGTCCCAGGGCCCATGCTGTAGTATTTCAGGTGGCTTCAGCCTCTCGCCTCAGCAGGGCTCTCTCTGCAGGACAAGGAAGCCATCACTGTAGAATCTTAGACACTTGCAGCTAGGGCAGGAGTTGGGACCTTGGAGATTGTCTAGTATTGATTCTCAGCCTCGAAAACTGGTTTATTGTGGCCAAAATTGCTCTAAAATTGCAACCATTTGTTGGTTAATCTCTCCAAGTCCCAGGGGAAAAAGTAAGCTAATGAATAAGATTTTCTCATTTCAAAATTTTCTTCCATGTAATTTTCATAAATCATTGTATCTACTACCCTCTACTACTACTACTGCTGCTGCTGCTGACTAAATAGGCGACAAATGACTCTAAAGTAAGACTCTGGGGATAGATGAGCTGGGGTCAAGAGCAGTTCCTTCTCCTCCAATGCCCGTGCCTGATAAAACATATGCGGTCAGGTAAGTCTAATAAGACTATAAAATTGGGGCATCTGGGTGGCTCAGTTGGTTGAGCATCTGACTCTTGATTTTTGGCTCGGGTCATGATCCCAGGGTCATGGGATCAAGCCCCACATCAGGCTCTTTGCTGACAGTGTGGAGCCTGTTTAAAATTCCCTCTCTCTCCCTCTGCCCCTACACACTTACATGCACATGTGTGTGCACTGTGTCTCTCTCTTTAAAAATAAAAAAAGACTATAGAACTAAGGCCTATATTTTCCTATTTTTGCTGAAAATCCCCCTTTTAAAACTTCTTATGCCAACACTAAATTCATCAGATATCCATGATATTCTGAGGTCACACTGTTAGGCATTGAGTGACATGCTCTGTCATCCCAACAGCATAAGAACCTGTCAGTTGCTTCAACCTGAAATTGTCAAGAGCCAATGATTAAGCAAGAGTGTTTATTTGGGATCCAAGAATTACAGTTCAGGGTATACATATTTTGGGAGGCAACCTAAATAGTGTCCCACTAGGAAGCAGAAGTCAGGGGTTTTTTTAATTAAAAAATGTTTTTAATGGTTATTCATTTAAAAAAATTTTTTTAATGTTTTATTTATTTCTGAGAGAGAGAGACAGCATGAGCAGGGGAGGGTCAGAGAGAGAGGGAGACACAGAATCTGAAACAGGCTCCAGGCTCTGAGCTAGCTGTCAACACAGAGCCCGACGTGGGGCTGGAACCCACGAGCCATGAGATCATGACCTGAGCCGAAGTTGGACGCTCAGCCGACTGAGCCACCCAGGTGCCCCTAATGATTATTCATTTTTGAGAGACAGAGTGCAAGCAGAGGTTAGGCAGAGAGAGAAGGAGACACAGAATCCCAAGCAGGATCCAGGCTCTGAGCTAGCCCAACATTGGGTTCAAACTCATGAACTGTGAGATTATGACCTTAGCTGAAGTCAGACACTTAACCAATTGAGCCACCCAGGTGCCCCAAAAGCCAGGGGTTTTTAAAGTAAAAAGGAAATGCCTGTATCCAGTGTTTACAAAGAAGTTTTGATTGGCATTGGTGGCAGAAAGCTAATCTTGACTGAATATACAGTAAAACCTCGGATTGTAAGTAACTTGTTCTGCAAGTGTTCCCAAGACAAACATTTCTGATAGGGTTTAATATGATAAATGAGTGATGTCTTGTAATACAAGTTGTATGTGATGCCGAGCGTCATATGATAACAGCTGATCCAGTGGCTTTCTCTCTCTCTTGCTGTAGGATTGTGGGTAATTGTCTCTGATGCTCTGTGTTTGGTAGTGATTTTTCAGAACATTGGAAGTTGCTCATAACTGGCACACGTGCATTTTTTGTCACTTCAAAGCATCTATGGACAGTGCTTTGCTTTTCCATACAAGAGTAAGCTTAGGAATGCTTCGCTCCATTCTAAGTCAGGCTGCCTGCAGTTATAGACCCTTTTCTCTGCTGCCTTATTGCCAGTTACATTAAATACATATATGACAAGAGTTTATTAATACCATAGTCAACATCTATTAGTGACAGTGAAAATCATCCTACACAATAACTCTCCTCTCTCTTGTCTCCCTCATACCAGCCATGAAGATTTTCAAAGGTAAGTGCTGGTTAATTTGTTTATTTTTCTTTATATTTTGTATTTTCTTTATTATTTTATATTATATTACAGGATTGTAATCATTTTTATATGAATATTTTTGAGTTGTGGAATGAATCTGAGTTTCCATTATTTCTTATGGGGAATTCACTTTCATATACAAGTGCTCTGGATTGCAAGCATGTTTCTGGAATGAATTATGCTCACAAACCAAGGTTTTACTGTAACTGGTTCCTACGCTATCATGAAGCAAAGTCTCTCATCGTAGCAGGTTGAAGGGTTTGGTCTGAATCCTTGGAGTATTTGTTGTTTGGCCCCATTCTTGGCTTCCCTGGTGACGAGGTGTCTAAGACCCATCTCCTTAATGACCTCCTGGATCCGTTTTAAGACCCTTGACACAAGTGATCCCATCACATTTCACCTTCCACAGCCTGAACCCTTTGTTTCACAGATAGATGAAGCAGGTAAGACCCGGGAAGGCGAAGGGAGAGGTGCACAGCTCCAGAGCAGCTATTAGAAGAGCTGGACCAGGAATCTGTTCAGTCCGGTGTTTACCTTCCTTTGTGGCCTGTGCTATGTCTGACGCTCAAGACAAGCTCTTCCAGGTGAAATTCCATCCACAGGAACAATTTCCTTAAAAAGTCCTGCCTCTGGAAGCCACTTGTTAAACTGTGTGTGTGCAGCTAGCTGCCCCCATTGTCAAGTTAGCAGGGAGAGGCCTATCAGACGGAGGCTGTCCCCTGAAGGGGGGTTTAGAGCACGTGAAACTGCTTGGAAAGGTGTCTGTGGCAGACGTGAAGAATTGGGGCATCCAGGGCTTGGGTCCTGGGGAGGACAGAAGAGCACCCACATGTGAGAAGAGTGGTTTCTGAGGGGCAAGGCAGGGACTACCTCTTTCCTTAAATGTCACTAAGGACCTCTGAGCTCTGCGTTGCTAAATGCGCAGTGCTCAGTCTCCATCTTACCCAACCTCAGCAGTGTTTGGCTGTGTTGATGCCTCCCTCCTGTGCTGTCTTTGCTGCTTCCACCTTCCCTTGGTGCCCTGCTGGGTGTCACGTGCTGCTGCTGGCTCTTCTCCGGTGTCAGTGACCTTGGTCTCTTGCCTTCCTTATCCTCACTCATGCTCACTCCCTTGAGGTCTCATCCTGTCCCTTGTCTTTAGATACCATCCAACATGACAGAGCTCCTGGTCTTTCTGCAGCCCGGACCCTGCTCCTGAACTGCATATGTGTCCAGTGACCCTGAACAACATGGTTGGACAGCTCCACTTATAAGTGGATATATTTCCGATACATACAGTGCCAAGCTGCCAATGTGTTTTCTCTTTCTTATGGTTTTCTTAATAACATCTTCTTTCCTCTGGCTTACTTTATTGTAAGAATACAGTATAGAATACATATCACATACAAAATATGTGTTAATCAGCTGTTTATGTTCCTGGTGAGGCATTTGGTCAATAGTGAGCTGTTAATTAAGTTTTGGGGGAATCAAAGTTACACATGGATTTTTGGCTGCCGGAGGGGGTTGGTGTCCCTAACCCCTATGTTGTTTAAAGGTCAACTGGATATCCAAATCCTACTTGAGATCTTCACTTGAATGTCTGGGAGACATCAGGCTGGATGTGTCCAAATTCCCCTCAGTTCTGCTCTATCTATGACTCTCCCCCATTGTAAGTATCAGCACCTCCATTCAGGTGCCCATCCTTGACTCCAGGTAGAAAATCTTTGTCTCCTCTTTTTCTTACCTCTCCCGTCTAATCCACCAGGACACCCTGTGGGCTCTGCCTTCAAATGATGCTCAGAATCAGACACAGCTCACTACCTTTCTGCTTCCCCCAGCCCACCAGCAGCCCCATCAATGCCTGAATCAGTGCTGTACTTTCTGGGAACACCATTTTAGGCAAATGGGCTTGAGTGATGGAATGTAGAGAGGGGCCCCCAGCGACCTCCTCCCCCCGCCCACCCGCC
>NW_027531318.1:6275863-6301439 GCF_008692635.1 Crocuta crocuta
CCCGCTGAATACAGAGCCACCCATCAGGAGACCCACCTCAAGATATCCATAGGCCCTAACTAACCAATGGGCTGCTTACAACTAGGCACAGCACCAAAAGGGAAGATTCCATACATTGCCATACCTCGTCATCTCCCCGCTTTGAGAGCTGCCTCATGACAGACAGCCTCTCCTCTGCTGTCCTGCCTGCCGAAAACTTGCAGTGTGCTCAGCAAACTTCTATTTCTTTTGCTCTGCCTCAGATGAATTCTTTCACCCCTCTGAGCCACTGGCTTCCATCGAATCATCACCCACATTTGGGAACCCCCATCCAATCGGACGCATACCCCATCTGGACACCACACCTTCCACCTGGCCTGCTTAGACTCTGGTTTCTCTGAAGGCTTCTCTTCCAAACTGCGGCCAGAATGACCCTTTAAAAATGCCTTAGATTGTGTGGTCTCCACTGAGAGCACTGCAAATGGCTGCCCTGTCCATAGAGTGAAAGATCCAGTCCCTTACCCCGGTGTGCTGGTCCAGATCCCTGAGACAAGATCCCAAGGTTGGATTATAAGAGCAAAGTGTTTGTTAGAGGATCTAATGAAAGAAAATTAGGAAGGAGCGTTGGAGGTGGGGAGAGCTATCAGACTACGAAGCCAGTCGGATCCCAGGTGAGGTCCTCCTGCCTCGGGGAAGAAAGTCAGGTGGGCAGGCCCCACGTATCCATGCAGCCTCAGGAAGGCCGGGCATGCCTAGGGGAGTTTGTATTTCCCTGGAAAGTGCCTGTCTCCTAGCCTACCTGTATGCCATCACTGGCTGGGAGAGGCCTTGGGAGGAGGAGCCTGGATCTCACATTGCAGTGACTTGGGCTTGGTCACGTGCCCTTAAAACACCGGAGGTTGTGAGGTTGCCACAGACAGCTCACAAGGCCCATGTGACCTTGTCCTATCTCTGACTTTCACTGCTAAGTCATATCCCTTCTCTGTCTAGGCCTCTTCCTCTCATGTAAGAGGTGTGATGGGCCCACACTCCAGACATTTCCTCTGCTTAGATTGCTTTCCTCTGCCTACTGGTTTGGCCTGCCTCCCTCCACACCCTCCTTCACGTCTTCCCAGCTCTGCCTTCTTAGGTGGGGCCTCCCCTGAGCCCATGCTTAATACTTCAATCTTGTCTCTCCCACCTGCATTCCTAAATGCCGCTCAACCTGTGCTTTCCTTTTCCTGTTTCCATTGTGGCATTTCTTGCCTTCTAACATGCTGTGTAATCTCCTTGTTTATTCTGTTTAATGTTCTGTGTCCCTCCCCTGGAATATTAGCTGCATGCCGCATGAGCACAGCAGTCTTGTATTCATATAAGCCAAGTAACTAGAACAGTATCTGCCACATGGAAGACACTATATATGTATTTTTTGAATGAATGAATGAATATTGTTTTTAATTTTTGTTTTTGATATATATGTATATATATACATATGTTCTCTGTCAGTCCCCTATGATTTCTATTTATTGAGCCTCAGCCAGCTTCCATTCATTGCACATGGGTATTCACTCATCTCCACCACATCCTTCAAGAGGGCATGGTGGCAGCCTCCAAGATGGCACCCAGTGACCACTGCCTCCTGGTGTTCATGCATTTGTAGCTCTTTTCTACATTCTCCCTGGGTTGGTCTGTGTGGCCAGTAGAATACAGAAGTAATGGCATATCATCTCCCAGGTTCTGCTACAAAGAAATTGTGGCGTCTGCCTTGCTGTCTCCTGGATCACTGGAGGAAGCCTGTTGCCATGTCGTGGACTCGTTCAAGTAGTCTATGGAGAAGCCCATGGAGTGGGGAGCAGAGGCCTTCCACCCACACCTGTGTGAGGGAGCCACGTTGGAGGAGGCCCTCCAGCCTCCAGTGGAGGCCATGGATGACTGCAGTTCCAGATGACCCCTGCCTCAGGAGAGGACCCAAACCAGCACTTCCTACCTAAGCCACTCTCAGATTCCTGCCCATCAGAAAATGTGTGATATTATAAATGTCTATGGTTTTAAACCGCTGACTTTTGGGTAATTTGTTAGGCAGCAATAGATAATGGATACATTAGGTATTCTTATTATTCACTCAGTTTTAGAGATGAGGAATCTGAACTCACAGAAACTAACTTGCCCAAGGTCCTGGGGGTACAAGGAAGCAGGGCAGGATTTCATATTCCCTGCATGCCGGAGTCTGATGGGTTCCACAAACCACTTCAATTTGTACTCTACATATGTCTAGGGTGATAAGTTGTGGTGGGGAACGGGGGAAGAGCTCGTGTTTGTTAATTTAATCAGAAAGGTGAGGCTCGTCTACACAAACCAGCATTAGGTAATAGGATCTTCAGAGCCGTGGAAAACAAAACCACACACTTGCTTTGACCCAAATCCATATCCTTTGGGTCAGAATGTCAGCTGCACATCTCCTTAAAATGACATCATGCAAAAAGAATTCCAAAGCTGTGTGCCCCAGTGAGCCCATACCTCTACCCATTTGTAAGAAAGCCAATAATCGCATTGCTTTCAGCTTGGACAGAATTTCCATCCAGGTTTGTTGCTGTGTTTGCTTGCAGTAACCAAGGATTTAAAGTCTCAGTGATGCAATCTTTCCTGTGGCCGCTCTCATTTGTAAAGACGCCGGTATATGGCAAAACAATTAAGTCATTTTGTTTTAGCTTCTGATTTTGCTTCTCTGCCCCCAATATCTTTGCAACATGCCTTCAATTGAGTTGAAAAGAAGGCTCACCTGAGTCACCTTTGAATGAAATCACCACCAACTTCCCTTTGTTGTGCTTTATCTGTATGGTGGGAGTCAAGGTAACGTTTAATCTGATGGAGCCTGAGCGCAATTTCCCTCTCCCTACCCAGTAGTCTGAGCTCAGCTGGAGGCCACTGTACCATGGCAACTTCCATTTCAGTGACATTATTTCTAATAAATGACAGCCCGAGGGTTTATGGGGTGTTTCTGGCACAGCGAAGTGTAACCAGCAGGAGCTGGGTGCAGGGCTGTTTCCTGTCTCCTCTATGCAGTGGGTTCTGCTTCACCATCAAAGATCACAAGAGTGTTTGATGTCGGTTCTTGGAACAGCAATTGGTTAATTAAAGTCACTGAGTGTTTGAACAAATTGAAGGCGAGTGGCAGGCACATCACTGGCAGCTCGCTGGTGTCAGAGAGGCAGAAAGTGGCTTCCCGAGGAGAGCAGACACGGGGGGTTCGGGCAATGGAGGAAACCGCAACCATTCATCTTTTCCTTTGAGCCGAACCTCCCGACGTTCCCGCGAGCAAATCTCTCCACCTGAAGGACCCACTGTGGAAACAACCTCACTGGTTTGATTTCATCTCTCTCTGTTCCCCCACCACAAGGCAGCCAGGTAGAGAGGGGGAAAGAGGAAAGTGAGGGTTCTGAATGGCCTTTGAACTACACAATTATTATTACTACTCACGAAAGTTTAATATTAGCTAATATTAAATAATAGCTAATATTAGTTAGTGATGTTTGAGATGAAGGAATACGGTCCTCAAATTTTGTCTTTTCTGGGAGCCCTGGCCATCTGTAAAAGACTAAGCCCTGCATGCTGACAGGTCCGGAATGAGCCAGGAAGAATGAGTGCCCTGGCTACTTGTTGGGTCATGGGTGGGTCATAGAGTTGGGTGGGTCTCTGCTTGTCCATGTCACTCAATTCGGGGGCCTTTATTAAGTGTCTGAGGGACTTACAAATAGTTCATCTTCTAGATGCAGGGTGTGGGGGACACCGGAAGTGTAGATAAAGGTATTCAAGGTATCTTTGCATCAAGGCCATGAAGTTACCACTTCTCTTTCTGGAGCACAAAAACAAGCCTTTCAAGGGCTCCATGGGCACGAGTTTTATGACATTCATAAATAGAAAAATTGTGGCTTTCTGTTGAATGCTATAATATCTTGTGAGGATCATCGCTGAAATCATTCCCTATCAGAATGGGCTGATAAACATGGGCTGGGTCTTAATAGAAGTAATCTGGATATACTTCCTGCAACTTGCAAGATGGATGTTTAGAATATTTATTTAGTTTTCTCTGTGCCCGAATCTCTTCACATGCATACAAATTTCTCTGTTACCATCACTAGGAAGGCTAACCATAAACGTTTTATAAGTTGAGGGTTAACTGTGCATTTGGAACAGGACTGTGCCAGAACCACATTGCCCAGGGTTCAAGAATGGAAGTATCAGTGAGCTCCATCTGAAGACCACTGTCACATAGCAGGTGGATGGTGAGTCTGGGGCACCACCGATTCATATGAAGAAAGACATATGCCATTTACGCAGTCAACTGTGCACTCATGAATGACTATTGTACTTTTTATTTTTTTAAATATTTATTTTGAGAGAGAGAGAGAACATGTGTGCGCATGCACAGATCTGCAAGACAGAGGGGAGGGGCAGAGAGAGAGGAGAGAGTCGCAAGAAGATTATGTGCTACCAGCACAGAGCCTGGTGCAGGGCCTGATTCCACAAATGGTGAGATCATGACCTGAGCTGAAATCAAGAGCCGGATGCTCAACCAACTGAACCACCTAGGCCTTGGTGAATGACTATTTTAAACAGACTCCTTTGCATTTGATGAATGAATTCTTTAGGTGATAC
The DNA here is from genome assembly GCF_008692635.1 of Crocuta crocuta. NCBI lineage: Eukaryota > Metazoa > Chordata > Mammalia > Carnivora > Hyaenidae > Crocuta > Crocuta crocuta. The sequence goes on from NW_027531318.1 coordinate 6,280,478, forward strand.
AAGATTGCAACTTTGGCTTCCATTTCAAAGAAAGTTGAACACATTCAACCTGCATAGCTCTTCCCTGTACTGCTCAGATAGCTGAAAAGCTGAAGTCGGGGGATGGAATTTGTTTAGCGCTAAAACAGACCTTATATATAGTTCACTCTTCCACTCGGTATACTTTTACAGATGAGAAATCTGATGGTGGGAAGGGGCAGGACATTGTCCAGAGCACACAGCTTGTTTGAGACAGGGTGGGGGGGGCACATCAATCCTTTTCACTTGTGCTTGTTGTCATCCTGTCTTTCCCTACTGGCTCCTTCCCCTCCATCTATAAATACCATCTAATCTCCTTCTCTCAGTGCAAAATAAACAAAACACCAAAGTGAAAAACCAGGGCCCTCCTGGCCCCACACCTGCAGCGCCCCCTCCCCCCCCAGGTGCCGTCTGACCTCTCCTCACTCTACAATCTTTAAGGATAGCCTCTGTTGGGTCGTCTCCACTACCACATCTCCCTTCCTGTCCCTAAACACGTGTTGAGGGGCTTTTTCCTGTTCCGAATCCAGTGGACATTTGTCGGCCTTCTCGGTGGCACTCTTGCTTTGTCTCTTCATGCATCTGGCTTCTGTGACATTACCCTGTCCTGCTTCTGATACGGTCTCTGAACTTTCCTCGGGACTCTGACACCTCTCTTCCCGCCGGGATGCCCTGATAACTGTTCCCGCTCCCAGCCATTCTCATGCTCGGGCCTGAACCGTGTGTCACGCTTGGGATCAACTAAGAAACAGGTGTGAGGTCTCCCCAGTAAACCCTACACTCTGGGTGTCACTCCTGAACTTCGGTCTCAATACCCAACTGCTTACTGGACAGCTCCACCTGGAATACTAAAGACACCTCTAATCTCAGTTCAAAGTGGGATTCATCGTCAGAACAGGCACTGAGCCTCTTTATCATTGATCCTCCAGCGCCTAGCCTGTAGCAGGTGCTCCATAACTGTTCGCTGAGCTAGAATCTTACTCGCAAGGCAGGGTGGAGCAGAAAGCTTTGAAAACTCCAGGAGTAGGTAAAAGGTCTAAAGTGATGCAAGGAATGTAGCTTGGAATGTTTATCAGAAACTGTTTCCTAATGAACTCAAATAAAAAGCCAGGTCTCTGAAGACGAATGCTTGGCGGTAGACGTTGTTCTCTAGCACCACCTAGTGGATATCCTGAGTTGGCCAGAATACCTTCATCTTTTAATTAAAAATGACAAAAGATTTGCACTGTAATCGTACCTGCCAAGCATTTTACATAAATTAACTTATTTAATATCTACAACAAGATAAGTATTATCTTCTCCACTTTACAGGTTAGCAAACTAAACCTTGGAGATTTTAAGGAACTTGCCTGAGTTCACACCGCTAGGTCTCCAACATGAAGAAGACTTTGCCACTCTGCTATAGAGTTTTGCATGTTTTTTCTATTTGTTGTATCCAGCTGTTGTTATTTTAGCTCATCTGTCACAGAACATGAGGAGTCAATTTATGGGGCTTCTAGACTGTGTAAGAGGCATTCCGGTAAAAATTAGTTATACTAGCAGTACTAATAACAACAAAAACAAGCACGTGCTATGTACAGGCAGTGTTCCAGTTCTTCCACACATCATCTAGTTTAATTCTTACAACTGGCCCTTAAATAAATGCTCTTACTATCCCTGTTTTAGTTTCCCAAGGACACCAGCTGGTAGTGGTGGAGGCTGAATTCAACCAGGTAGTCTGGCTCCAGAGACAGGCTCTTATCTCCTATTCAGAACAAACAATATTGGGGAGATAGTCAAAGGATAAATGTACCTTGGCACAGTTTCTCTCATTTGATTTTCATGGTAATTGATTTACATGTTTGGTCCACATCTAATCCCCCCTCATCAGTGCCTGGTGTGGGACCTTTCCAATAGCAGAATTCCAATCGCCACTTATTGAATGATCTGTAATATATGATACTGGATGATGATGGCTTAATGTGTTCATCACCCCAAATGGCTTATTTTCCCTTTAATTTTTAAAAAACTTAAAAAAATTCCAGTATAGTTAACATACAGTGTTACTGTTAACATATACTAATACAGTGTTAACATACACTTCCATACATCATCCAGTGCTTATCACAAGTGAACTCCTTAATTCCCATCTCCTATTTCCCCCATCCTCCCTCCCACCTCCCCTCTGGTAACCATCCATTAGTTCTCTAGAGTTAAGGCTCTGTTTCTTGGTTTGACTTTCTCTCTCTTTTTTCCCTTTGCTCATTTGTTTTGTTTCTTAAATTCCACATATGAGTGAAATAACATGGTATTTGTCTTTCTCTGACATATTTTACTTAGCATTATAGTCTGTAGCTCCATCCATGTCATTACAAATGGCAAGATTTCAATTCCTTTTTATGGCTGAAATATATATATATATATATATATAATGCCACATCTTTATCCATTCATTAGTCAATGAATACTTGGGTTGCTTCCATATCTTGGCTATTGTAAATAATGCTGCTATAAACATAGGGGTGCATGTATCCCTTTGAATTAGTGTTTTTGTATTCTTTGGGTAAGTACCCAGTAGTGGGATTGCTGGATTGTAGGGTATTTCTATTTTTAACTTTTTGAGGAAACTCCATACTGTTTTCCACAATAGCTTGCACCAACAGTGCAAGAGGGTTCCTTCTTCTCCATGTTTTGCTAACACCTGTTGTTTATTGTGTTCATGATTTTAGCCATTCTGACAGGTAGGAGGGGATATCTCTCTGTGGTTTTGATTTGCATTTCCCTGATGGTAAGTTATATTGAGCATCTTTTCATGTGTCTGCTGGCCATCTGTATGTCTTCTTTGAAGAAATGTCTGTTCATGTCTTATGCCCATTTTTAAATTGTATTATTTGTTTTTCTGGGTATTGAGTTTTAGAAGTTCTTTATATATTTTGTATAATAACCCCTTATCAGATACATCATTTGCAAATATCTTCACCCATTCTGTAGGGTTACCTTAGTTTCGGTTGTTTAGTTTTAGTTTAGTTTAGTTGATTGTTTCCTTCACTGTGCAGAGCTTTTTATTTTAATGTAGTCCCAATAGTTTATTTTTGTTTTCTTTCCCTTGCCTCAGAAGACTTATCTAGAAAAAAGTTGCTCCAGCTGATGTCACAGAAGTCACTTCCTGTGTTCTCTTCTAGGATTTTTATGGTTTCAGGTCTCACCTTTAGGTCTTTAATTAATTTTGAATTTATACTTGTGTATTGTGTAAGAAAGTGGTCCAGTTTCTTTTCCATATTGCTCTCCAGTTTTCCCAAAACCACCATTGAAGAGACTGTCTTATACCCACTGGATATTTTCTCCTGCTCAAGTAAAAGATTAATTGACCATATGGTGTGGGCTTATTTCTGGGTTTTCTGTTTTGTTCAATTGACCTATGTGTCTATTTTTTGTGCCAGTACCATACTGTTTTGATCACTACAGCTTTGTAATATAACTTGAAGTCAAAAATTGTGATGTCTCCAGCTTTGTTTTTCTTTTTCAAGATAGCTTTGGCTATTTGGGGTCTTCTGTGAGTCCATACAAATCCATACAAGTGGATTATTTGTTCCATTTCTGTGAAATATACTGTTGGTATTTTGATGGGGATTGCATTAAATGTGTAGATTTCTTTGGGTAGTATAGACTTTTTAACAAAATCAGTTCTTCCAATCCATGGGCATGGAATTTCTTTCCACTTCTTTGCCTCATCTTGAATTTTTTTTCATCAGTTTTTGTTTTCTGAGTATAGGCCTTTTACCTCTTTGGTTAGGTTTACTCTTAAGTACCTTATTATTTTTGGTGCAATTGTAAATAGGACTGTTTTATTAACTTTCTCTTACTGCTGCTTCGTTATTGGTGTATAGAAATGCAACAGGTTTCTGTTGACTTTGTATCCTGCAACTTTACTGAATTCATTTATCAGTTCTGGTAGTTTTGGGGTGGAATCTTTCAGGTTTTCTCTATAAAGTATCATGTCATTTGCAAAGAGTGAAAGTTTTCCTTCTTTACTGATTTGGATGCTTTATATATTTTTTGTTGTTGTTGTCTGATTACTGTGGCTAGGGCTTCCACTACTATGTTGAATAGAAGCAGTGAGAGAGTGGACATCCCTCTCTCTGTTAGCTGTGGATTTTCCATATATGGCCCTTATTATGTTGAGATGTGTTCTCTCTAAACCTACTTTGTTGAGGGTTTTTGTCACAAATGGATGTTGTACTTTGTCAAATTATTTTTCTGTATCTATTGAAATGATCATATGGTTCTTATTCTTTCTCTTATTGATGTGATGTATAATGTTGATTGATTTGTGACTATTGAACCTTTCTTGCAACCCAGGAATAAATACCACTTGGTCATGGTAAATGACTTTTATAATGTATAAAATATAATGTATAATGGATTTGGTTTGCTACTACTTTCTTGAGGATTTTTGTATTTATGTTCATCAGAGATAATGACCTGTAGTTCTCTTTTTTTGTGGTGTCTTTATCTCATTTTGGTATCAGGATAATGCTGGCCCCGTAGAATTAATTTGGAAGTTGGGGTGCCTGGGTGGCTTAGTCGGTTAAGCGTCCGACTTTCGCTTAGGTCATGATCTCGCGGTTCGTGGGTTCGAGCTCCGCGTCCGGCTCTGTGCTGACTGCCAGCTCAGAGCCTGGAGCCTGTTTCAGAGTCTATGTCTCCCTCTCTCTCTGACCCTCCCTTGCTCACGCTGTCTCTCTGTCTCCTAGAAATAAATAAAAAAAAAAACATTAAAAAAAAAAAGAATTAATTTGGAAGTTTTCCTTTCTCTTCTATTTTCTCGAATAGTTTGAGAAGAATAGGTATTAACTCTTCTTTAAATGGTTGGTAGAATTTGCCTGTGAAGCTCTCTGGTCCTGGATCTTGTTTTTTTTTTATCCATTCGGTCACCTTATGTCTTTTGATTGGAGAATTTATTTAGTACATTTACATTCAAAGTAATTACAGATAGATATGTATTTATTGCCATTTTACTACTTGTTTTGTTGTTGTTTCTGAAGATTTTCTCTGATTCTTTCTTGTCTTTCATGGTTTAGTGGTTTTCTTTAGTGATATGTTTGGATTTCTTTCTTTTTATTATTTGGATATTTATTAGTGGTTTTGATACATGGTTACCATTAGGTTTGTATGTAATCTCTCCTGCACATAGCATTCTTTATTAAGTTGATGGCCATTTAAATTTGAACCCATTCTTTTCTCCTCTCATTCCAATGTTTTAGGTAAATGGTGTCATATTTTACAACCTTTTATGTTGTGAGTTCCTTGACTGATATTTTACAAAAATATTTATTTTTACTGCTTTTGTGTTTCCCACCTCATACTGTCACTTTTCATCTTTCCTTTCCATTCAAAGAACCCCTTTAATATTTCTTCCACTCTTTTATCAAACCCAGTAAGTATCTTTATGATCATTATCTTGAATTCTCTGTTAGGCATGTTATCAATATCTATTTCACCTAGATCTCTGACTGTGGCCTTGTCCTCTTCTTTCATTTGGAAAAAATTCCTCTGTCTTCTCATTTTGTGTAAGTCTCTGTTTCTATTTCTATATGCTAGGGAAGTCAGCTACTTCTCCTGTTCTTGAAGTAGAGGCCTTATGAAGAAGAATTCCCAGGTCAGGAGACATGATGGTGGCAGGGATTTCAGCCAGTGTTTTGGGGGAGGGGGCTGCCGTGCTGGGAGTGAGGCAGGAGAGACTGGGAAGGGCANGGCTTCGTGTAAGCAAGTTAGGTAGTGAGTGTCTGTGCTGCACTGGTTCCCGCCCTGGGTTTATGCTGAAGGGCAGGGGAAGGAAATGGTGCTTGACGGTTCCTTTGTTTGTGGAGGGGATCTCTCTATGAATGCTGCCTCTCTGGGATACACTCTGAGAAGAGAAAACAACCTCCCCGCTGTGTGCCCCAGGTACTGTTTGCAGGTTGCTGTTTCCATGCTATTTTTCCACAGGCTGTTTGCCCTGCCTTCTTCCCAAGAACAGGTCCCATGCCCCTGACTCTACTTAAGCCAAACCTGCTGACCTATAACATTCCAGGCTTTAAGGCCCGGTGGTTGCAAAAACTCATGAAATTTGGCCCCTCTTGCTTTCCAAGCCAGCTGATATGGGGATTTTGTCTTCCCCATGTGGGGTCCTCTGGTGCTAGTCTGTTTCTCACCCTTCTTTGTGACTGTGGTCCTTTCCCCACCATGATAGCCATGATCCTTTTCTCTACCAAACTGCCTCTCTGAATGTCTTACCTTCATTTATGTGATCTCTTCTCTATGTGGAGTTTCTTCTACCCATCTTCAGGTAAATTTCTGGGGTTTTTAGGATGATTTGATAGTTATCTAATTGTATTCCTGGGATGGGGTAGCCTGGGTCCTTCTACTCTGCTGCCACCTTCCCTCAATATCACTTATTTTTCCTTTAATAAGTACTTTCTGGATTCAGAATTCCTTAATCCAAAATTATTCATGAAGATATTCATAAAGATACTCATTGAACTTGAGAAAAGAATGGAAGACATGAGTGAGACTCTTAACACGGGGATAAGAAATAACACAGCAGAGATAAAGGACTCTATCAACAAAATGAGAAACATGCTGGATGAAATGAACAGCAGGCTGGAAGAAGCAGAGGAATGAATTAATGACCTGGAAAACAGAGTAAAGGAAAATACTCAAGTTGAACAAAAGAGAGAAAAAAGAATTATGCAAAATGAGAATAGACTTAGGGAACTCAGTGACTCCATCAAATGTAATTACATTTGCATTGTAGGAGTCCCAGAAGAAGAGAGAAAAGGAGGTAAGAATATTTATTTGAAGAAATAAGAGCTGAAAACTCCCCTAATCCTATGGAAGGAAACAGATATCAAGATCCAGGTGGCACAGGGAGCCCCCAACAAAATCAACGAAAGTAGATCCACACCAAAACATATTATAATTACAATGGCAAATATAGTGATAATGAAAACGTTTTTAAAGCAGCAAGACAAAATAAGTCACTTACATAAAAGGGCAACCCCATAACCAAGGGATTTTTCAGCAGAAACTTGGGGAAGGTGCTTTTTCAGTACCTGGGGATATCCTCAAACCTACCCATAGTGACCTTCCTTTTGAATATGCGTGCAATGAAACATCACTAATTAGCCTCTTTCTCAGCCATTGAACTCAGTTTGGGGAGACCTATGGGCCCAGTTCTTCTGTTGAATTACTTGGTGCAGACTACTTGGTTCTGATTTGACATCCATACCACACATACCACAGGGTTAGGATTTTATGCAAATAGCTCGGTCCCCTCCTGAGTGCCCAAGGCTACAAACTAGGTAGTGCTTCATTAGTGACCTCTGGATACTTCTTTTCTGCCACGCTTACATTGCTTTTATATTATAGGTAAAAGCAAGGCAGTTTTATACAGGGAATCCACTTTTTCAAAACTCTGTATGGAAGGAAAACCTAAAAGAGAAAAAGAGTATCTTTGGTGGAAGCTTTACTTTATAATGGGGTCAACGTATAAGAGCTTCAATGAAGAAACCTCTCCTAGATATTTGGTCAACATGTGATGTGGTGAAACACAACTTTGGGTGTAAATTTTAACTCTTTGCTCTAAAGAGTTTTAAAAAGCGTGTGCTTCAAAAAATCAATGCTTCCATTCTCATATTGGCTAACTTAGCATTGTGTTGAGATCTTTTAATTATCTTTAAGGGGGATTTTGGCTTTTCAATATTAAATATTCTTCACCATAAGTATTGGATAAGAGAAGAATATTGCTCTGGACTGAATTGTCTCCTTTCCTATCCCTCGATTTTGTCAGTTGAAATCTAACCCTCAATGTGACTGTATTTGGATGTGGGGGCTTTGGGAGTTTGCGTTGGACGAGGTCATAAGGGTAGAGTTGTTGATGATGGGGTTAGTGGCTTTATAGGAAGAGGAAGAAGGTGGGGAACACCTGGGTGGTTCTGTCAGTTGAGCATCTGACTTTGGCTCAGGTTGTGATCTCACGGTTTGTAGGTTTGAGCCCCACATTGAGATCTGTGTTGGCAGTGCAGAGCCTGCTTGGAATTCTCAATCTCTCCCTCTTTCTCTGCTCTTCCCCTGCTCTCTCTCTCCAAAATAAACTTTAAGAAAAGAAGAAGGAGGAGGAGGAGGAGGAGGAGGAGGAGGAGAAGGACAGATTGCTCTCTTTCTGCCATTTGAGGACAGTGAAAAGATGACCCTCTGCAGGCTCAAGAAGAATACTCTCACTAGGCACTGAATCAACCAGCACCTTGATCTTGAACTTTCCAAGCTCCAGAACTGCAAGAAACAAATGTCTGTTGTTCAAGCCACCTAATCTATGGCATTTTGTTACAACAGCCTAAGCAGACTAATACAAATATGATTAAGAAGAAGCCTGTGGTTGCTTTTTTCTAGTGGTTTTATTTTTACTTTTTATTTTTTAGAGTGAGAAAGCACAAGCTGGAGGGTGGGGTGGGGAGGGCAGAGAAAGAGAATCTTAAGCAGGCTCCACAGTCTAGCACGGAGTTCAATACCATGATCCTGGGATCATGACCTGAGCACAATTCAAGAGTCAGAGGGTTGACCGACTGAGCCACCTAGGCACCCCTATTGAGTGGTTTTAAACACATGGGAGAAACATCACAGTTTGGATTTTTGAGAAATAGTATGATTTTTTTTCCCCTTATGTTCTTATGGTAAGGCAAGATGCCTTGCATTTCTACTGACCTTAGCTTAGTGCAACAGAAACCCCCCATCATACCTGTGCAAATGGCAAATTGCACTCTGTCAGTAAGGCTGGACATATTATAAGGCAGCAAATAAGTAAGCAGCACAAGGTCAGAACTGCTTTTACTCACCTCTGAATCTCCAGTGCCCAGAACAGAATCATAGTCCTCAAAACAGTTTGCTGAATGAGGGGTGGGGTGAAAGAATGAAAGCCCATGGGATGCCCTTAGGTGAGGATCTTGCTCTTCCACGGAATAACTTAACCATTGGCGTGGTAATGAATTTCATTTAGTTTCAATTTCCTTCTCAAAATGGGCATCATAACACCAACATTTCAAGGTTGTTGTGAAGATTCAAGACAAGGAACACAAAGTGCTTAGCACGAGCCCAGATGCTCATGAGACCCTCAGTTCTATTGCAGCTTTAGTTTCAAGGAAACAATTGTTGGGGTTGGCCTTTCATGGAAGGGGCAGGGTTTGATCAAGCCTCTAAAGAAATAAAGATACACAAAGAGGTGGAAAGATAAGGTAGTATGTATATACAACACAATATAATTTATGTATAGTATGGTCCCAATAATAGTGTTTAAAAAAAATCCTTGGTGGCTCAGCTGGTTAAGTGTCCAACTCTTGGTTTCAGCTCAGGTCATGATCTCAGGGTGCATGGGATCGAACCCCATGTTGGGCTCTGTGCTGACAGTGCAGAGCCTGCCTGAGATTCTTTCTCTCCCTCTCTCTCTGCCGTTCCCCTACTCGCGCTTTCTCTTTCTCTCTCAAAGTAAATAAATAAACATTAAAAAAAAAACAAACCCTGCCATGGTGGGCATGCCCTGCACATAAGCACACCATTTCTGAGTGCACCAGCATACTGTTAGTAGTCGTTCCCTTCTGGCTAAAGGATGGATGAAATAGGAGTGTGGCTGGGGATCTTCCATCCTATTCTCTCTAACATATTATTTATATCTGTAAAAATGAGCCTGGCCTACTTTTGTACAATGCAAAAGAACAACTTGCAGAAGGAAGAGGTGGCATTAAACTAGACAGGAATGGGGAGGGGATTCCAAGGTGGACACCTAAGTCAGAGATCTACTGCATAATTTGTTAACTTACATTAGCAAGAGTGCTGTCGAGCACACAAATCAGCAATGCTTCCCAGATCCCCACTCCTTCCCGCCCAGCATCGTTCAGGAGAGTTTCCCAAACTCCCCTTTTCTGGACTTGAAACTTAAGTAGGTATAAATCTTATATCCTGAGAGATCTCACTGGATTTTGACCCTTACTTCAAATACCTGTTTATAGAACAGAAACAAGTCAAAGGCTTGAATATATGGTTCCCTTCTCCCCCTGCCCTCCCCTTCCCTTGGCCAGTTAATCTGAGGGCTGGAAGAAAAGAACACAATGTCCTTTACCATGAGTGTCATGGGCAGGACACAAAAAGCATGATGTCCTCGGTCCTGTCAAGAGATGCTGCAAGTTTCCAAAATAGTTCTTTCCCACACGCAGAGATCACCATGCATGACTCTACCATCACTTATCTCCAAACCTCGGCAATGCTAGCTCATTCACCCTTAAAGCTTCCAAGAAAGTTGGGTAGAGCCACATAGCAATTAACTCCAGGCCTCACGGACATTAAAGAGGGGTAGAACCCAGATCTCCTCATAGATGGTAAAAATCTCCTCTCTTTCCCCTCCTTGCCTGCTGCTCTTGTGCTGAAATGGGACAACGTCATATTCTGCTGCCCGAGCCGCATGCTCTTACCATTATTTAATGTGTTTTTTTCCCCTTTGTGTTTTCAAGGCTGTGTATTCCGTGAAAATATTCCCCTGGTAATGATCCGTCATCGTTAGTAATAATAACATGTAACATTAGTCAGAGTTGCTCTCTGGCAGTGATAGGATAGCAGAGCCCTGGTCTGGTCGTTTTGAATCAAGAATATGATGTGACTGTAATGCTATTTCTGGAATATATACATCTCCAGGGACCCGGGGGGGTGCACAGAGGGTAGAAGAACTTATTTTATTGGAGTGTCAGTCTGTTTCATTTTTTATCACACTTGGCGTTTCTCTGAGCTAATTTCCTCCACGAAATGTGGAGCTGTGATTTATGTGGACGGAGGGCTCCTGAACTTCGGGTAGCGGGACTCACATGACTGGGCGGGAGCCCGATTCGCCTGCCGGGGCTTAGTGTGTTAGGTTTGGCCTCGAAGCCGCAAACATTCACATGACGTGGAAAGCAAATGTTTTTGCTCTTTCAGAAGAGGTGTAAATCCGCGGTCAGGTCTGGTTTCCCTGGGAAGTGTCCATTTGGGTAAGTTTTCTGGTAGCTCCCCCTCCTAACCGATCCAGTGACTTTCACAGAAAGCAGTTGTGTATGTACTGGTCACCATTCACTGCTTTATTTCTTTAAATGTTTCTTTAATTATTTTGAGAGCGAGCGAGCATGCGAGTGGAGGAGAGGAGGGGCAGAGGGAGAGGGAGAGGATCCCAAGCAGGCATGCTCAGTGCGGAGCTGAATGCAGGGCTCGATCCCACGACTGTGAGATCATGACCTGAGCTGAAATCAAGAATCAAATGCTTAACTGACTGAGGTCCCCAGGTGTCGCTACTTGTCACCATTTAAAACGCAATTTCTTGGGCGCCTGGGTGGCTCAGTCGGCTAAGCATCTGACTTCAGCTCAGGTCATGATCTCATGGTTTGTGAGTTGGAGCCCTGCATTGGGCTCTGTGCTGACAGCACAGAGCCTGGAGGCTGCTTCAGTTCCATATCTCTCTCTATCTCTGCTCCTCCCCTGCTTGTAGTCTGTCTCTCAAAAATAAATAAACATTAAAAAAAGTTTTAAGTGCGATTTCTGAAAAATAAAGTGATGGGTTTCAGAGATTACTCAGCAGTGAGAGAATGTGTGCATGGCAGGTGTCTGAGACAGTGGCTTTCCCCTTCCCTGTGTCCTCTCCATGCCTCCATCAGCCAGACCTTTCTCGCTTCCAAAGGGTCTCCTCCAGAGCAGACTCAATCTCACAAATCTGTCCCCTACTTAAAAAAATTTTTTTTTTAGTTTACGTTTGAGAGAAAGAGAGAGACAGAACATGAGCAGGGGAGGAGCAGAGAGAGGGAGAGACACAGAATCTGAAGCAGGGTCCAGGCTCAGAGCTGTCAGCACAGAGCGGGACACAGGGCTCCAACTCACAAACCATGAGATCGTGACCTGAGTCAAAGCCGGACACTTAACAAGCTGAGCCACCCAGGCGTCCCTGCCCCCTACCATTTTTAAAGAGCCGCAATACTTGTCCCCCAAGTCTCCCTCTCTGCATTACTCTCTCCTCTGAGGAGACGTCCATACTAGGAACCGCCACGGACGAAACATTGGTTCTGTGAAAGCTCTTTGCAACTTACAAAGCTCACCACCACTGATGAAGGCTGCCCTCATTTGCTGCATCAAAGACGGGGAAATTGAGGCTTGTAGATGTGAAATACCTTGTTTGTCCTCACATGGCTGATAAGAGGCCACGATGTTCTGTTTGCTGAGCTCGGTCTGGTTCCAAAGGGTGTGCTCCTAACCTGGAGCTCAGACCACCGGTGTGGACACCTTCCATTTGTCAAGACGCTTCTGAGAGGAAAGCAAATCCTCTCATTAAACACAGGACGAGGAACAAGGACACTTAGCATGCGGTCTTGGCTCTCTGCCAGGAGAACAAGCATAATAATATTTTTATTACAGCTGGTAGTAATCCGGTGCTTACTGTGTCTCACGCGCTATTTAAATACTTTGCAGGGATTACCACACTCATTTACACAGCAGCCCGTGAGGTAGGTATTGGTGCCAACCTTCTTCCCCAGATCGGGGAACTGAAGCACAGATATGGCAAAGTGCTTTCCCAAGGCCAAGGGCAACACCCAGCAGCAAGTCACCGCCAATGTCTCTTTTTCCTTGTTTTCCCGTAGAAGAGGTTTTGCTAGATAATTTCTCAAATGCCTTGCAGCTCTTTCGAATATACTGACTTGTCCTTTGCTTTGTTATATCAAACTGTTGTTTGCTCCTTTGAATTAATATGTCTTTTCAGATCGTTTGCGTTGAGAGACACTTTATAAGTAACCGAGGCCAGGGCATCTCACTACACTGGCACACTGTCTGAAAGCCGGTAGATGCAGGTAACACGAAGTCGTTATTTCTCGTTATTAGAAATGGGTAGTGATAGATATGAACAGCAAGGAGAGTAAAGATGGGCCAAATTGCAAGTTCATCTCTGGTATCTATTTATTTTAATTAAAGTGGCTAATGTATATTATACTTTGACAGAATCAAATTTGATTTTCCTTGTTTTTACTTTCTTGCCATTGGAGGAAGAAGATACAAGAAACACAGAAAGTAAAATGGAAAAAAAAAAAAAAAAAGACCAGGAGAGAAGAGAAGAAACAGGAACGAGGGTGTGACTTTTTGCTTAAATTTCTTTTCTTCTCCTTCAGTTCTTTCTTTCGGGGGGTGGGCATGAAGAAAGCGGTAAAAAAGATGCCAAGTGAAGGAGAAATTGATCTGAGATTTCAAAAGGGTGACGCTGCCAGGCGCTGGCTGGGTAGGGAAGAGTGTTGCGCGCAGGGGTGTGGCGGAGGTAGTACTGGACTCTGTGGCCAGCTGTGGCTTTGTGCAGCCGTGGCTTTGGTGTGACTGCCACTTCCTGTGCAGTCGCATTTGGAGAAAACTGAGTGCGTTCAATTCCTCCATTTGTTTTTTATTTGTTTGTTGAGTTTCCGTTTTCTCTACTCTATGGAAACACTGGTAGAAGAAAAAAATAAAACATAAACAAGACATAGAGGGTTTTTTTTTTCTTACTGGGCACATGCAAAATTCGCTTCTTGGTCAGTCTTCAACAGTCAACAAAATACTTTATGTTCATCGAGATTTTTAATTATGTACACTGATTTGTAATGTGCTGCTTTATTAGTATTATTATTATTATTGGTCTAATGTGTGCATCTCTTAGACTTTCTGGAAATTTTTTGAAGTCTGGGATTTCACTGTGTTGAGAACTCTTTCAGTTTAGGATGTTTTATTTGATTGATTTTCACGATCCCCCAATTTTCTTTATAGAATCATTATTTGAGGATTTCTTTGGAATATTTTACCAAAGTTCTGATTTCCCAGTGACTTTTTTTAACTGGGGCTGGAGGAGAAAGGCAGAACATAGTGAGTATACCTACTAACTATAAGGATTGATATTCTGGACATTAATAAAAAAACTAAAAGGAGTTTAAATAGAAATTAAATGATGGGTGGTTGATTGGATAGTCATTAAGTTGACCTGGCAAACTTCACTGGTGTTGGAATCTGTGTTTACCATTGACCTTATTAAAAATGGCAGACGTTAGGGGCGCCTGGGTGGCTTAGTCCGTTAAGCGTCCGACTTTCGCTTAGGTCATGATCTCGTGGTTCGTGGGTTCGAGCCCCACGTCGGGCTCTGCTGACTGCCAGCTCAGAGCCTGGAGCCTGTTTCAGTCTGTGACTCCCTCTCTCTCTGACCCTCCCATGCTCACGCTGTCTCTCTCTCTCCTAGAAATAAATAAAACATTAAAAAAAAAAAAGGCAGATGTTAGTCATAGGAGGGCCATCATACCAGCTTGGCCAGTTTTTTTCCCCTTATATCCCAGCTCCCATATTTGCCATCTGGTTGACCCAAGGCTACTATGAAATGCCAGTCATGCCCGAGAGCTATCAGTGCAATGGGAACAGCCTTGCATGGCTTCCCCATGGAACTAATGACCCCACAGGTGCTGTTGTAGTTGGTGTGTCTACACCAACTCATTCTACAATGAGCACAGGAGCTCATTAATGAAAATTATCCTGTAAATGCCTCAATGACAATGGACTTTGAGCCCTTGTCAGAAGGCTTAAAGAGCTTTCAGTGCTTCTCAAAGTTTCTTCAGGATGTTTTTTTTCATGCATGCTCCTCCTATGAAACTGACACAGTGCTGCTTCTGCAGCCACTGGCCCTCAGGAGATGGCTGAGCCACCCACCCAGCAGACACCTGCTTGCACTCATTCTTGCAACCCATTTGGGTCCTGGTGGCGGTGGTGGGGAGGTGTTCTTTCCTTAACATGATGAGAATAGACTAGGTACTCTCTAAGAGTACAGGTACTTCTTAATGCCATATAACACTGATATATAGGATGGAATTTTTGACGGCATTTAGTGAAGATATGGGGATAATATAAGAGAAATCAATGGAGAGGGTAGGCAAGAATTGCTACTACAACCTCTGCTTTCAGGCTCCAGGGTTGTCTCTGTGGGTCCCCTCCCTGCTTGGCTCCTGGTCTGCTTCTGTGGGGCAGCGGCCAACCCATGACCACCCTTGAGAGGGCTCTTGAGCATGTGTAATGGGTGTCACAGAGCACCATATCACTCTGCTCCATATCACTGTCAAGGCATGAAGCATCCATTCTCTCTGATGCTGGAAGGTCGGCTGGCAATTGAGTTCTTCTCCAGTCCTTGCCCCGGAACACACTTTTCACACTCTACTCAGCATCAGAATTACCTGGAGGCTTGTTAAACCATAGGTTGCTGGGCCCCATTCCCAACATTGCAGAGTCAGAAAGTCTGGGGTGGGACCCAAGAATTTATATTTCCAGCAAGTTCCCAGATGATGTTGAAGCTGCTAGTGTAGGGACCACAGACTACCTGGCACTAAAAAGAGCTAGCTTACTCAAGGTCCTGCCCTTCCCTGGGGCAGTCCATATCCAATGAGTGGGTCAGCCAGGGGTATATGACCTGATCCCCTCTCCACAATTTGGAACAACTTTGAAGGACATTCTGTCTGGCTACAGCATAAGTTACAAAATCAGCTGAGGTCTTCATTGTGATGGTTGTAAGTCCACTTCTCCCTCTGCTCATCGTGCTCCCTTTATACTGTCATGGTTGCTGATGAGAGAGCCCTTCTTGATAAACTGCCTGTGTGCCAATCTGTATCTCAGAGTTGGCATGCAGAGTGGGGTGGAGGACTGGCCTCCCACAGTCTATCTGCAACTTGAGGGAGATAGGCCCATGGAGAGAGGCAGGTTTTCTTCCCCACCATCAATTTAAGGCCCTCCACCCAAACCATATCTTCTGTGCCAGGATTGGCTTCTCAGGGTGACTGACAGTGGGATCATCTTCTCTTTGTCCTCAAAAAGCAATTCCTAGAGAACATAGAGCTTTAACACGATTTCATCCTAGGATGTTAAGTCTTAAGTAACACAGAGAAGAGGGCATCAGTAGGCCAACCCAAGACGTGGTTACAGCCTTCCTTCTAAAGAAGAGGAGGTAGTGGACATTGTTCCTGTAGGTGTTTCTTGCATTCAGCTACTTTGCATGTCTCCTGAGAACAGTTAATTGAAACTCTGCAAGAACAAGCAGCACTCTAATTTTATACAAAATCAATAAAATTTCTTCCTTCACCTCCAAATCAAGAAATTCTGGAAGGTGTATAAAACCAAGGGCAATCCCAGGACATCAGAGCAAAGACATTTTGTGAACTTGGGTTTTCACCCGTTGTTAGTCCGAAAATACATGTGTAGATTTTGAGTTTTTAATATTTTGGATTTAATTTATCTAGATTAGGGAACAGCAACAGAAAAGATCTTGAGTTCAATCTCAAAAAGAGCACCCCAGCTATGTTGTGTTTGCTGCGAAGTGATTGTGTTTGTTGATTCTAATCTCATTACAGAGGGTTCTCGTGTAAGTACCTCATTGGAAAATTTCCTCTGACAGCTTATTATTATGAATAGCTGTGAGTCCTTGGAGCAGCTGCTCTGGTCTCATCTCATGAACTTTCCAGATTCAAGAGCTCTGAGGGATAGCATCAAAAACACAGTTCCAGGGATGAAATTGGTTGGGAAAGAACAGAGAAGACCATGGACCCCTAAGGCTAATTTGGGTTCCAAGCAGGTTGGGTATGGGGGAGAGCCATACCTGCAGCCTGCAGGAGTGAGTGAAGAAGGCTTGACAGTTGGAGAATTCCAATCCTTCTAATTCTTTTGAGTGTAAATGAAGGGTCTGTGAGGCAGCAGAAACAATGTCCTCCAAAAGGAGGATGTCCCCTGGGAGCAGGGTGGGGTTCCCAATCCCAAGGGTACTTTAGAACAGGTCAGTGTGGATCAAGGTGATGGTCACACATAGAACCCAGTAACCCTGGAAGAAATTGCTTAGGACAACATTGTCTTCTAAGCCTCATGTTCTCTTTAAAGAACAATGAGATTCTCAGCTTCTTCATATCTGCCTTGCTGTATCCCTGATGATCCAGACAGCCTCATTTATAACCTCCCATCCTGTTATACTAGCCTCCCTGGGTACTCAGGGTCTGGCGGTGATGGGGGACACATGTCTCTTACTAGCCCTGTGACTTTTTCAGGTAACTCCCACTCATACCTCCCACTCGGGGAGGACAGTGGGATTTCAGAGTATCTCCCACCCATACTCACTACTTTTTCAAGGCTTACAGACCTCAGGCACTGGGGAGAGCTCCTAAGAGGAAAGTGAGCTCCAACAGACACCTCTCCTTCCCTAACAGCCTCCTGAGTGGACCTGATAAAAGGGAAATTGGTTAGAATTGAGCCTGGGACATTCATCTCCAGGGTAAGGGTTCATAATTGGATGTTTTAAGATCAAGCTCAACCTGATGAAAAGATGGTTATCTACGTGTACTATTTGATGGCCCCTGGAAAAATCAATGCCTCACATTTTCCTACTGCAACAAACTGGTATGCAATCTCTTTCTCCATTTCTCTTTCTCATACTCTCTCTTTCTCTCTTTCCATTGTTAAGGCACAGAGACAGTATGGCATAATGATTAAGGATGAAGTTTCTAACTCGGGAAGCCTGTGTTTGATTTTTACTTTACCACTAAACCTGTGTGAACTTGGACAAATTACTTCACTTCTCTGTGTCCCAATATATTCATCTGAACATGGGATTAATAATTGTACCTATTTTTGGTAGAGATAGTGCTGTGTGTGCACCAAAACCCACCAGAACTTCCTATTCTTTCCTCTAGGGCACACAGGAAACCTCATCTCCTAGTCCACTAAGAAATGGGCAGGGTCAGGTGACTAGTTCTGGACCAGGAGGTGGAGTACAGCTGACGATAAGTCACTTTGGGTTGACAAAGTGAACAACTCCTTTCCAATTCTCTGCTCCTCTATTTCTCTGCTCCAGCCACTAAAGAGATAGTGAGATTATAAGAACACACTGGATCACTGAGTCTCCACATGGATGGCAGTTGCTCTGGTGTGTTGCCTGGACATACAGAAGATATTGTGTGAAAAAGAAATGAGTTCTTGTTATATTAAACCACTGAGATTGGGGGTTGCTTGTTACTGCAGCAGGGACTACTTTATACTGACCAATACATTACCTCACAGTGTTATTGTTCAGTCTCCTCTCTGCTTTCATGGCATGGTGCCTCTCCTTCTATTTTAGAATTTGTTTTACTGTCATAATACCTTTAGATGTCCAGCTCCCCCACGGGACTGTGAGTTGCTAGAGGATAGAAATTATACGTGTCTGTTTAGGTAGCTCCCTTCAATCTGGCAGGAAGCCTGGTGTAAATGTAAGTTAAAAAAAAGTTTGCTGATTGGATAAACAAAAGTCTTCCTCTCATAAAAGGGACATTAAAGCTTTAGTCCTGAACATCTGAATAGGAAATGAATCAATCATGTCCTTCCTTCTCCCTTCCTCTTTTCCTTTTCTTTATACACTAATGAGTGTCTTTTATGTGTCAGGCACTGTATTAGATTTGGGAATCAGGTAGCCAAAGACCTGGTGTCTACTGTGCAGGAGCTGATAGTCTAGTGGGGAAGACAAACAAGCAAACAGACAATGAAAGAGGATGTGGCCTGAAGCAGGCAGGGCACTGTAGGAGCAGATGGGAAGGACCCGCAATATCCAGGCTGAAGGAGCTGAGGTGTCCAAGCAGAGTCAATGATGAACGAAACCAAGAAGGGGCTCGAGGGGTGAAGTACAGGTAGCCCTGTGAGATGAGCATGATCTGCTATTCCAGCCATGGGAAACAGCATGTGAAAAGGCACAAGGCAAAAGCAAAGGGTGTTTTCAAGACTGCAAATGTTTGGAAATAGTTGTAACACTGATATATGTAAGAGAAGGGAGTAAAGCTGGAAAGTTACTCCTGAGGAGCTTCTCTGACCTTTTATCCCATAGATGAAGATTCTCAGCAGGTAAGGTGCCTTATCTGATCTGTGTGTCAGAAAATTCCTTTGTCAACAGTGTGGAGGAGACTAGTCATGAGGCAGTCACAGAGTGCAGTGGGGGAAACCGAAGCGGAGGTGTGCGAACAAGAGGAGAAGCCCTGATTTGAGAGATGTCAGGGGAAGGGATTCACAGATCAGGGAGAGGATAGAGGGAAAGGTGGAATCTTAGATGATTGGATGTAGATGTGTGGTTTCTGTGTATTTGGGGGTGTGATATTAAGAGTTCAGTTTCAGGGGGCACCTGGGTGGCTCAGTTGGTTAAGCGTCCAACTTCAGTTCAGGTCATGATCTCACGGTCTGTGGGTTCGAGCCCTGCATCAGGCTCTGTGCTGACAGCTCAGAGCCTGGAGCCTGCTTCATATTCTGTGTCTCCCTCTCTCTCTCTCTGCTCATCCCCCATTCATGCTCTGTCTCTCAAAAATAAATAAAAGTTAAAAAGAAATTTAAAAAAGAGTTCAGTTTCAGGGTTTTAACAAGAGATCCAGAGGAACAGGAAGACACGAGGAAACTGGAGATGTGTGCTATGCACTGAAGAGTGGGGTGGGGGGGGACAGACGGCGGAAGTCCAAAGGTGAGCAGCACACATTGCCTAGAGTTGGCCATGTTCTCATGAGTATCCCTTGCAACCAGAAGTTCTGTTCTTTTTAAAAACTGTGCCCTTCCAGGGCCCCTGGGTGGCTCAGTCGGTTAAACATCCGACTTCGGCTCAGGTCATGATCTCATGGTTTGTCGGTTCGAGCCCGGCGTTGGGCTCTGTGCTGACAGCTGGCTCAGAGCCTGGAGCCTGCTTCAGATTCTGTGTCTCCCTCTCTCTCTGACCCTCCCCTGCTCACACTGTCTCTCTCTCTCAGAAATAAATAAAACATTAAAAAAAAAAAAAAACCTGTGCCCTTCCTGGGAATGCCTTCGATAAATCTCCATAAAGAAGTCCCATTTTTATAAATACATTATTTTAGGGAGTTTGTCTGCCAAATGCATTTTAGAGTGAATACCAGTTGTTGTTGTTTTTTTTTCTTCTTAATCCAAAAGCAGAGAAGAAGAAATGAAGTCGGGTTCATTACTTTTTCCAGTCAGTGGCTTTTCACACACTTGTGAAAACTGCACATTGTGGAAAAACGTTTCCAGACAGGGACAATTAACTAAAATCAAATACTCGAATACTCTGACTAACCTGAGATTTCTATTTTAGCTCTTAAGAGGAAAATTATAAATATTAAAGTTAATATTTAGCTTCCAGAATTTAAAGAACCCCAGCATAAATTTTTATGCGTGTGAATAACCACCCCATTTATTTGTTTCTAGCCCTGGGTTTTACTAGGAGGTTTTAAAACCACCATATGCCTTTTTGCTCTAGGTGAAAGGGAATATGTCAAATTCAGAACACACGTGACATATGTATTGCTTTTACTGTGAGTGATTACTGTCTGGTTACATGTATTTATTATACCTCATATATAGCCTCAAATTGTAGAAACCTTCCATGGCTCACTGCTAGCACTTAACTAAGACTTAAGAGACCTTGGTAACTTTTGTTACTCCTGTTATTGATTTGGGCCTCAAGTTAATGCTCAGCTCAACATTTGACATGGTTTTCTTCTCTTCTCTTTCCTTTTTTCCCTCTTGCCACAGCCACTAATAAGCTCATGTCTTTGACCTTCTGTTCAGTCCCTCTGAAATGATTTCGAAAAAGGACATATCTGCTGACCCACTTTTAAGCTGCATCTAAAATATTTCATAAAAAGCATAAGTAGTTATAAAAGATGTAAACTCCAGCCTATTATAAACACATGCATTGAAAAAGAAGCCCAGGGCACCTGGGTGGCTCAATTGGTTAAACGTCTGACTTCAGCTCAGGTCATGATCTCACAGGCCGTGGGTTTGAGACCTGTGTTGGGCTCTGTGCTGACAGCTCAGAGCCTGGAGCCTGCTTCAGATTCTGTGTCTCCCTCTCTCTCTGCCCCTTCCCCGCTCATTCTCTGTTTCTCAAAATAAA
>NW_027531318.1:6301491-6333420 GCF_008692635.1 Crocuta crocuta
TGTTAAAAAAAAAAAAAAACAAAAAAAAAAAAAAAAAAAAAAAAAGAAAGAAAGAAGAGAAAAAGAAAAAGAAGCCCATTAAAATTCTCTCTAAATAAATCTAGTAGAATCTGAATATACAGCTGTTTGGTACCTAACAGCATTCATTAAAAATTATGTGACCAAATTCTTTAGGAGTTGGACATTTTATTTTATTATTAAAATTATTTTCAATACTTATTTATTTATTTGTTTGATTTTAATGTTTACTTTTGAAAGAGAGAGAGACTGACAGAGTGTGAATAGGGGAGGGGCAGAGAGAGGGAGACACAGAATCCAAAAAAGGCTCCAGGCTCTGAGCTGTCAGCACAGGGCCCAATGTGGGGCTTGAACTCACAAACCACGAGATCATGACCTTAGCTGAAGTTGGACACTTAACCGACTGAGCCACCCAGATGCCCCTGAGATTATTTCTAATAAATAAAAAAGTATTATTTAAATTTTTATTTTAAAAATATTTCATATTTTATCTCATTTTCTTCCCCAAAGATTATCCTAGTGTACTTTTTGCTGGGAAGTATCTTATGGATAACTCTTTCATGTTTCTCTCACCAAATACACAAATATCAAATGCAAGTCTAAAAATGCTTTTCTTCCTTTCTTCAATTTCTACAATTTCCTTTCTTCAATAGTTATTTTTTTAAGGTTTATTCATTTTTCAGAGACACAGAGCGACAGAGCATGAGGGGGGAAGGGGCAGAGACAGAGGGAGGCAGAATTTGAATCAGGCTCCAGGCTCTGAGCTGTCAGCACGGAGCCCGACACGGGTCTTGAACTCACAGACCATGAGATCATGACCTGAGGTGAAGTCAGATGCTTAACTGACTGAGCCACACAGGCGCCCCAATAGCTATTAATACTGTTATTATTAGTAATCAGTTTATGAAAACAACATATATTTTTATAATTTGTAGCATAATCATAAATAATTATATAATTATAATAATATAAATATTTTATGATTGTAAATAATTATTTAAAAACTTGGAAAGTAAGCATACATTGGAACCACCTCCCCTTTTTTTATTTTTAGAGAGAGAAAGAGAGAGCGCAGTGAGGGAGGGGGACAGAGAGATAGAGAATCTCAAACAGACTCTATGCTGAGCTTGGAGCCTGATGTGGGGCTTGATCCCATGACCCTGGGATCATGCCCTGAGCCAAAATCGAGTTGAATGCTCAAACGACTGAGACACCCAGGTGCCCCAGAACCACATCTCTTAATGAGATAGGTGGGAAGGGAATGCGCTTGGGACTTTGATGAACAAGAGGCTTCCCCCACCCTTGTGCATTATGTGTGGCATTTTCACGTGTTAGGGCAACACATGTCCAGTAGGACATGGAGAAGGAAACGGCATGTGCCAACTTAGTAAAATGGGGGAAGAGTAAATGCTAAAGGAAAGAGAACCAGGGAAATGCAGGCTCTCTTCTGGGAAGTTTTAGGAAAGGACACATGTGGGAGTTGAGAGTCTGGAAATGGATTCGCTCTACCTGTCCCCATGTAACCCCCGGCTGCACAGATCTGGTTCTGAGATTCTTGCCCTAAAGAACTGTTGTACCACAACCAGTACGTAGCATCCCTTTTGCCATTATTCTTCCAGGAAACGCTTGTTTGAAAGGCATAGTGTCAGACAGTTTGGGATGTGCTGAGCATTCAGGTTTGGTGAACCTGGGAAGCGCTTTCCTAAAATTTAATTTACAGATGCATTTTCTATTGAGCAATCATATGTAACAGTAATCCTCTGAGATTATTTGTTGAATGAAGATCTATTTTTGCATCAGTTACCCCAACAGAACTCTGGATTCAGCCCTGGGCCAGGGGCAGGGATGAACACAGGTCCCGAGGATTCTATCGTCACTCTGGTCTCAGTGCACAAAAGTATTTGCTGGATGAGTTTCCCAGGAAAATTAAGCCAGTTTAACCTGGCATATTTTAAATTGTGTTAGTTTATGCAATCTGCCACCATTTCATTTCAGAGGAAAAGACAGGCAAAGTAATAAATGTGAAATTATTATTGTTTTCATTTTCTTTTGTTAATTGACGTAATTAACATACAGTGTTCTATTCGTTTCAGGTGTACAATATAATGATTCAACATTTCCATACATTATTCATTGCTCATCAAGATAAATGTATTCTTTTTTTTTTTAATTTTTAACATTTATTTATTTTTGAGAGAGAGACACACACAGAGCATGAGTAGGGGAGGGGCAGACAGAGGGAGACAGAATCTGAAGCAGGTTCCAGGTTCTGAGCTGTCAGCACAGAACCAGATTTGGGGCTTGAACTCATGGACTGCAAAATCATAACCTGAGCCAAGCATGGACACTTAACTGACTGAGCCACCCAAGCACCCCAAGATAAGTATATTCTTAATCCCTTCCCTCTGGCAACCACGGATTTATTCTCTGTATTTAAGAGTCTGGCTTCTGTTTATCTCTTTCTTTCTGTTTCTTTGTTTGGTTTTTTAAATTGCACATGAGTGAATTCATATGGTGTTTGTCTTTCTCTGACTGGCTTAACTTCACTTAGCATAATACTCTCTAATTCCATCCATGTTGTTGTAAATGGTAGGATCTCTTTTTTATAGCTTAGTGATATTCCATTATATATGCGCCACATCTTCTTTATCTATGTATATATTGATGAACATTTACGTTCCTTCCCTACCTTGGCTATTGTAAATAATGCCACAATAAATATAGGGGTGCATGTATCTTTTCGAATTAGTGTTTTGATTTTCTTTGGGTAAATATCCAGTAGTGGAATTGTTGGGTCATATGGTAATTCTATTTTTAATTTTTTGAGGAACCTCCATGCTATTTTCCAGAATGGCTGCACCAGCTTGGATTCTCACCATAGTGCACAAGGGTTCCTTTTTCTCCACATTTTCACTAACACTTGTTATTTCTTGTGTTTTTTATTTTAGCCATTCTGACAGATGTAATGTGATATCTCTTTGTGCCTTTGATTTGCCAAATGTGAAATTATTAATACATTATTTACATAGGCTATTATCTAAGGCCACTGGCTCATAGTCAAACAAAGAATCATTTTGGGTATAATTATTATAAATCATAAAAAAGGTTATGTATACACTGTATAGACTTGATATATTTACAGCATTTAAAAGCTACCTTGTCAGTTCTTTTTCAATCTATTATTTTTTAATAGATTATTAATTTTTTTTTAAACTGCCCTTCCCTCCCTTTGTAATTAGGACAGTTTTTGTTTTTTATCCTGAGACTCTCATTGGCCTTGAGAGTGGTTAATATTAACTACTTGGCTGCCAGATCTGAACCGTTTGCATTTGCTACGGGAGCACTAAAAAGTTGGGATATATTAACCAAGTTGCAATTTTCTAGTCATATCAAGGTTGTACAGTCTGAAAGTCTAACCTTGCTATCACCATTGCTTTTCTACCCTTCAGAGTGAAAAAGCATTTTTCCAGCAGCTCTCTCTACTATTCAAGTTTGCTCACCATAATCATGAATTAACAGAACGTGGTTTCAAGGTCAATTGATCCATCATCTAAATTTTGGCATGAAAGCCTCTTTTCTCTCATTTCCTGGCAGAATCAAAGAGCTGGAAAAGATTCAGAGAGAGTGGAGGAGGGTGAGAGAGCAAGAGAGAGACTGAAAGAGAGAGGGACAAACAGAGAGAAAGAGAGAACGAGAGACTGAGAGAGAGATGATAGTGGCCTAAGACCCAAGTTGGGAATGTCAGTGTTTCCAACTAATGTACGCATTTTGGCAGCTGCTGTATTATATTTTCTCCCACTGGGAAAAATTATCTTGAGGTAAAATTGTGTGGTTTGGCACATCCGATTTGTTACAAGTCTGAAATTAAATGTACCCAATGTGTTTAGTTCCAAGTTGGAATCCCCCAAAACGATGAAAAATAGGAATGCCAAGTAGCTTGTAGGATTAAGCAAAGATTCAGAGGCATAATTAGATTTTGGCCTCTTGTATTCTTTGGACTATGCTGGACTGGGAATATGAAAGTATTTTGCAACTTTTGTTTTTTAATCTTTACAGTGTGAGTAATGGTTTCTCCAGGGTCTTGGTGGGATTCCTGCCACTTTGCTCATAGCCACAACCCAAAGGAAGAATACATTTTCTCTTGTCTGTCTGTATAAGCTTTTCACAGGCCAGAGTGCAATCTAGGGGAAAAATCTCTAACTTGGGAGTTGGAAGCCAGGATTCTCAGTTCTGTCTCCAACAAGCTAGCTTACCTTGGACAAGTCACTTCATACCTCTGGTCCTCGACATCTTCATCTTTAAAATGAGGGGTTTGGATCTTACAGGATCACTGAGGTCCCATTGACTTTGGAGACTCTTTGGGGAAGAAGCTGGCAAACTATCTGGTTTGTTTTCAAAGGTGAAATAACTCTCTTTGAAATACACATGGCTTTGATACCATTATAAATGCTGCTAACATGCTCTTGTGCACCACTGGAAGAAGAGAAAGTCTGTGGCTTGTAATGGACAACTGAGACCTCAGCATCCGGGGTATGAGTTTGCTGGGGCTGCTATAACCAACCACCACCAACTGGATGCCTTAAACAACAGAAATTTATTGTCTCACAGATCTAGAAGTTAGAAGTCTGAGAGCAAGGTCTCAGTGGGGTTGTTTCCTTCGGAGGTTGTGAGAGAGAATCTGTTCCATGGCTCTCTCTTAGCTTCTGGTAGTGTGCTGGCAATCTTCAGTGTTCACTGGCTTCTAGAAGCATCACCCTCAATGGTGCCCTCTCTTTCCCTCTGTGCATGTATGTGTGTTCAGACTTCCACTTTTTATAAAGACACCAGTCATATTGGATTGGGACCCATTCCACTCCAGTACAATCAAATCTTAATGAATACATCTACAATAACCCTACATTCTAATAAAGCCACATTCCGATGTACTTTAACATATGAAGCTAGGACTTTAACATATGAATTTGGTGGTGGTTGGGCACAATTTAACTCGTTACAATTGAAACCCTGAGGTCCCAGATATAATAAAAGGTTTGAGTCACTGGGATCACATTTTGTGAGCAATTTTGCAGTGGGCTTCCATGGTTGGCTCAGGAGTGTTCTTTTGATCCATTAATCCCCCTTTGATTCATACGGCAAACACGAGTCAGAGTTTGGGGTTTCCCTTTCCCCTTCTCCAACCATTCATCCCGCCAAAAAGGACAAGAAGCTCAAGGAATCAACTTATTAGCTTGGCCACCTTCACGCCATCCAACATACTATCGCTGCCACCAGCAACCTCCACCTCAGCCTGAAATGCATGATCTCCAGTTTTAGAATTGAAAATGCCTCTCTGAACATGTTTAACTAACAAAAAATAAAAATGACACCCGTGTGCCTAGAATTTGAGAAGGGTATAAAACAAGCCCCTGTTCTCAATGCTAAGCTCACAGTCTAGTTGGGGAGACGCTCAGGGTTACATGTTTTTAAAAAGTAACAACGCAATGAGGTGTATGGACTCTTCACTAAAAACCTTGGCATTTCCCCCAACTCAAGAATAAAACCATAGCGTGGGCTTTCTGCCATGAGATTTCCAGGTAACGTTTCTGAGCTTTTTTCTCAATTCCGTGGCAGAGAAGTAGTGGCTTTCTTTGGAGCATCGCATTTTTCCTGTTATGTGTAGTTAGTGCATCAGCCATGCAAACCTCATGGCCTCTCCTATGCATGCACACATAAGCAAACTCTCAAGACCTGGTATGTGGCGTATTTCTTCAATTCTTACATTTTTATAAAAAATGCGTTGAATGCAGATTTTAAGCATACTTTATGTCTTGACTTGGAAGTCATGACTCTGCAGAGTTGATATACACGATTTTTACTGTGGGAATACCAACAAGAACTATTTGCTATAACTTTTTGTTGAAACCTACTATGCATACAGAAAAGTGCACCTATCATAAGCTTAATGAATATTCACAAACTGAACACATTCATGAAACTGGAACCCAGAATAAGAATAGAATTCGCCTTTGGTCTTCTTCTAGCCACTCTTCCCAAAAGAGTAATCATGATCCTACCTGTTTGTGCATGTTTTATCAATAGAATCATGACGTATACATTCTCTTTTATGTCTGCCTTCATTTGTTTAATAGCACGGCTATGGACTTCACCCATAGTTTTGTGAATAATTGTACATTATTCTTTCTCATTGTTGTAGAGTATTTCATTGTGTGCATATAAAACAAGAATTCATCCATGCATTCTGGAGCTGTTGGGCACTCAGACGGTTTTCAGTTTTTAGTTCCAACAAATAATGCTGCTCTAAAAGTTAAGGGGCATGTGTTTGGGTGTGCAACTCACCAATTCCTGTTGCTCATCCAAAGCTATGTGTGTGCTAGCTTTAGGAGATGATGCGGAACAGTTTTCCTGAATGCTGGTACCAATTAACACTCTTAATAGTGGTGTGCGGGTGTCCCAGTTGCTCCACATTCTGGTCGATATTTAGCAATCTTTACTGAAATTTTGGTTATCAATTGTGGTTTCGATTTGTATTTCCTTGATGACTAATAAAACTGAGCATGTTTTTATATGTTCACTAGCCATTTGGATATTCTCTTTTAGGAAGTGTCTTTTCAAGCTTCTGTCCACTTTTCTCCTTGGCTAACTTTTACAAAATTTACTTGTAGGAGAGCTTCATATATTTTGATATGAGTCCTTTGTCAGATTTGTATATTGTTAGTATCTTCTCTGATCTGTGGGTTGCCCTTTTCACTCTCTTTTTAAATTTTTTATTTAACATTTATTTATTATTTTTGCGAGAGAGAGACAAAGTATGAGTGGGGGAAGGGCAGAGAGAGAGGGAGACACAGAATCTGAAGCAGGTTCCAGGCTCTGAGCTGTCAGCACGAAGCCCGATGCACAGTTCGATCTCACAAACTGTGAGATCATGACCTGAGCCAAAGTTGGATGTTTAACCGGCTGAACCACCCAGCTGCCCCTCTTCTCTTTCTTAATGGTGTCCTTTGAAAAACAGAAGTTCTTAGTTTCGATAGAATACAATTTACCACATTTTTCTTCTATGAATAGTTTTTTTAATGTCTTATTTAAGAGGTCTTTGTCAATCCCAAGTTCATAAAGATATTTTCTCATGTTTTTCTCTTTTATTGATTTGCCTTTTACCTTTATCACCTATCACCTATCTGCGATTCATTTTTGTGTGTGTATGATATAATGTCAAAGTACGTTCTTTCCCCAAAGAATATCCAACTGACCCAGCATCATTTGTTTATTTATTATTGGGTCTTTTTTCAATGAAATGGCAGTATCACCTTTGTCAGTATCAGGTAATCATTTTAGGACATGGTGTGCCTCTGAACTCCAACTTGTCAGTTGGTCAGTGTGTATATTCTTGTGCTAAAACCTCACTGTTGTAATTACTATTGCTTTAAAAACAGTGTTTGTTGGGGCACCTGGGTAGCTCAGTCGGTTAAGCGTCCGACTTCGGCTCAGGTCATGATCTCACAGTTTGTGGGTTCGAGCCCCGCATCGGGCTCTGTGCTGACAGCTAGCTCAGAGCCTGGAGCCTGTTTCAGATTCTGTACCTCCCTCTCTCTCTGACCCTCCCCTGCTCACACTCTCTCTCTCTCTCTCTCAGAAATAAATAAAAAACATTTAGAAAAAAAACCACCAGTGTTTGTTATCTGGTGGTTGAAGGGCTCCAGATTGTTTTTCTCCTGTAAGATGTGGATTTTTTTTTTAAACAAAGAAACAGCGTTTGGGCTTCATGGGGCCTACTATGTACATAGTGTTACTGTGTGACATTTAAAATGATGAAGCTGGATTGAATGTGGACCCCCCGCAGACAGCTAGGTTCATATTAGTGGTGAACTACTGCTTTCCCTCATGGAGTTCTTACACTATGGTCCCTGGATTTATGCTTCTTCAGAATCACCCAGCACATGTGTCATAGCCCTTAGGGATTGCTTGTGAAGAGTGCCTGTAGACATTAAAGCTGTAGGTGCTGAGATTTGTACATGTCAGAGAATCAGACCAGTGGTATCACCACCAGCTGGCTTTACCGTGGTATAGACCACTTCTTAAAGCAGACCACCAGAGGCCAAGCACCGATCCCAAGTGCACTCCAGTCCCCTCCTAATTGCCTGCAGGAGGAACCTGTAAACACCTACCTCTGCCTGAGGCCATGTGAAACGAAGAGGGTGGCCCGGTCAGACAGGACCTGTGAGCGCTGCTGGTAAAGATGTCTGGGCATCGATGGAGCAGGACTGTGTGCACACCCCACTCTCCTCTGCCCGGGTTTCCTTTTGGAAACGTCCTGTGGTGAGTTTCCCAGCTGTCATTTTGTTTAAGTAGATTCCTCAAACATAAATGATTCCCTGGCTGGAAAGAAGCCACTTAGCAGGGCCTGTGAGCAGAGCGCTGGAAGATGCATCAGCCCGGAGCCGCTCGCGAGCACCAGCGAGATCCTACTAATGGGAATGAGGAATCAGAAGGCTCCCCTTGGACTTCTTGGTCTGCACAAGGCCCTCCTTTTACCTTACACCTTATTTTTTTCTGGGGTCAATTTCGTCACTTTCTCTTCATCCTGCAGGAAATCCCCCAGAAACTTCACTGTAATTAATTCTTGGCTTGTTGCCTGACGGCCAGCCTCCACTGGGAATAATGCGAGTTGCGTGAGCACAGGGATCTTGTGTCACTCAGTTCCTATTACGAAAGGAATGAAGGGAGGAAGGAAGGAATGCCAGCTAATAAGAAGGTAAGGAAGTGTATTGGAAACTGATACTGAAGCTATTACAGGATATTTTCTATAACTACAGGACCCAAGGGAGTTCATCTCAGGCGAGGAGAACACAACTGTAAGCCCAAGTTTTGTGACAATGGGCACTGGATCATTTGCTTCTTCCTACACTTGTACTGACCTCATAGTCCAGGGAGTGTAGGCATGGTGGGGGCATGGGCAATCCTTGGAGAAGTTGAGTAGAGCATCTTTTTTCTTTGTTTTAGCCTATGTGTGATGCCTACCTTGACAGTTCTCTTTCAAATCCCCCCAGATTCTTCTACACCATAGCATTTCTGGCCAAAAATAGAAAGATCCTTTTGTGAGACTAAGAAACAGAGTGGTAAATTAGCAACCAAACTTGGTATTGAGTAAGGTTGCTGAAGTTTAGGAAGAACTCAGATTTTGAGCCGTTCTCCCAAAAATAAATGAAAAAACTCCCCTCCGTATTTTAGTCACTAGAACAAAACGTATGATTAAAAAGCTTATCCTTTGTCCTGTGGTTCCGCTTCCAATTTAGAAATGAAATATCTAGGAATTTAAATTGTGGGTGGAAAATTCCTTTTTTTTTTTTATAAAAAGAAAAGCAAAGTGGCTTTCCATGGCCGAGTCTTAAAGTTCAATGCATCTATGTTTGTTTGGGAGAATTCCCCTGGCCAAGATTCTTGTCCCAGCAAGAGAGATTGCAGGGAGGGTCCTTAGCACACCAGCCTCAACTACCCTGTTGAATTCCCTTTGACTTGGATGAATGAGGTTGCCCCATGCTCCTACGCTTAAGAAAGTAGATCTTTGCTCATCCAAAGCTATGATGGTGGCTGGTATTTGCAAAGATTGTTGAAGACTCACAGGAACATTTGGGACTCCTACCTCTTTATCTGCCAGGACGTTTCTTCAGAAATTCTGCCTTCACGTTTCTCGTAATTCCAATCACTCCTGCGGACATACTGGGAGAGGTAGGAGAGACACCTTTCTTTTAACAGTCTTCTAAGTTAAATCTACCTCAACTTATTTCCTTTGGTACCTGCTATCAACAATGGACATGCCTGGAGCCATTTTTAAATAAATCTGGAGCAGCCACAGCAGAGAAACTGCCTTACCCGTCTTTGAATGGGACCAGAATCTTTGGATTAAGCAAAACAGCAAGCGTTTTGAGCAACTGCCTGAGAAGTCTGTGGGAAAATGGACATCCCGATGATAGCACTGATGGCTGTGGACTTACCTGAAGACAGAATCAACCAATCAATCAATGTATAACCAAGAATGGTTTAGCCCTCCCCCCACCCCCCTTCTTAACTCAGGTAGTTGCCCTTCCCTCCCTTCCTGTTTTCTGGGCACCTGGGTGGCTCAGTCAGTTAAGCATCCGATTCTCGATTTCAGCTCAGGTCTCCCTGTTGTGACATGGAGCCCCGCACTGGGTTCTGTGCTGGGTGTGGAGCCTGCTTGGGATTCTCTCTCTCTTTCTCTCTATCTCTCTCTCCCTCTCTCTTTCTCTCTTCTCCTCCACACACTCTCTTTCATAATAAATAAATGAACTTTAAAAAAACAACAACCACCTCGCTTTCACCCTACAAGTGGGGCACTATTTCAATTTCTGCCTGATCTGTGCTCCCTGACTTGAAATTTTTTGATCCCAAATAAAGGCTCATTTGCCTCTCGCTGTGGCTGTTTCCTTCAGGTTAGTGCTTGTAGTGCCGGCACACTTACTGAGCTCCCACTGTGTCTCGGGCACTGGGAACCCAAAATGCTGCTGATGTGGCCTTTGATGTGTTCACATCCATGTGGTAGGGCCAGGACAGAGGCCAGGACAGGCGGATCACGGAGGAAGCATCCTCACCCCGGCCTCCTTCATACTTTGTATACAAAGCTCGTTTTCCTTCGCACCACTCCCAGCCTTCCCACATCCCTCAGTTTCATTTTTGCCTGTTTTATTTCACCCTTAGGACGGGCGGGGATGCAATTTATCAACAGGCTGCAATGACCTGATCACTTCCTTCTGTAACAAAGAAAGCGGGCTCCAGATCCTCTCTATCTCACAGTCCCTCTGAGGAGCAAATGAGATAGTTTGTGGGAAGGCACTTTCTGAAGCATGTAAAGACCCATTGTGTTCAAAATCTATCGCAGTTTTCCACTGTGAAACACCATCTAGGCAAGTTCATTACCTCCTGGCAGGAGCCTTTGGGAAAACGCATCAAAGAGGTGGGCATTTACCTTTTGGAAATGTGGGTGTGTAGGCTGGGAGAGGCCAAGGGCCCTGGGGAGCTGTCTTCCTGGATTCATTTCTTTTGGAGACTTATTTTGTTTCAGAAATAAGTTCTTTCTAAGGTTAAGGGATCCTCCACAGTGGCCCAGAAAGGAAGACGGCATCCTTGTGCACAGCTACTTCTGTCACATCACCGTTCAACCCCTGTCCCTCAGCAACGTGACCCACCCTGCACTTTCGGCCACCACATTCCCGATTTGTGGCTCTCTGCCCTCACACTGAGTGTTCCCCCTGAGGTATGAGCGAGCACCATTGTGACACCAATGAGTAACAAGGCCCTCAGAGATGGCCCACCCAGGCCAGATGCAGGTCCTCAATGCTGACCTGGTGACTGATTCTGGTCATTAAAATATTCACCCCCATTGAATTTTGCCTGTATCTGTCTTCTCCAAGAGTGACGAGGAAGTGTAATGGCTACTCTACTACCTGCCTGGGCTAATCTTATTGAGTCTGTTTCTGATGAGATGCTAGGCATTTAAAATATTGATATTGTTTTTACATAAGCTTGTCTCAGTGTTGTTAAACTATCTGGACACTTCATTTTGCTCAAAGTAGGATCTGCGCCTACTGGGACTGGTCGCACGTGGCAGGGTAATAGAATTCCTCACACGGTGGAGGAACCCTGACTCCCAGATCCTGGGATCCTCTGAAAAATGAGGTTAATCCACAGCTGGACACAATAGGAGGCAACTTAATTATTTTATAGCCACACTCAGAAAGCACTAAGCTATTTGCATTATTAATTCACAGTAACACTTTTACCTGACAGATTAAGGTTTATTTTCCATTATGGAAATCTGATCTCATCCCCAGATTATTCATAACTTCTGCTTGGTGGGCACCTGAGTCTTTTTAAAATCAAATTAAGCTTATCTTAACATTCCTTAGGTGGAAAGTAATGTGGAATAAATCAATTGCGCACAGAGCTTGAAGTCTGTGTTTCTGGAAACTGAAAGTATCTTCCTGCCTGATCCTTCCTTCTTTTCTTCCTTCCTTTCTTCCTTCCTTCCTTCTTTCCTTCCTTCCTTCCTTCCTTCCTTCCTTCCTTCCTTCCTTTCTTTCTTTCTTTCCTTTCCTCCCTCCCCCCCCCTTTTCTTAACAAATTAAGCAATATATTTCTACATAGGCACATGGCTTGGGCACCCTAGCCTTGATGGGGGTATTTAACATATCAGTACTGTTCAGCTATGAAAGTTGCTCTGGGAAGAATGGACTTCTGTTTTCTCTTGGTGACTTTTGACAGAGGTGTCAACCTTCTGAGCCTATGGACCCCTTTTAAAAGGAGAAATACAAATTTGCATACATCTTGGGGCTCTTGGGTGGCTCAGTCAGTTAAGCATCCGACTCTTGTTCTCAGTTCAGGTCTTGATCTCAGGGTCTTAAGTTCAAGCCCCTCATTAGGCTCCACGCTGGGTGTGGAGCCTACTTTTAAAAAATTTCTTGCATGCATTTCATATTATGAAGTTGTACTCTTTTTTTTAAGTTGCATTCTTAAATAGCCTTTGGTAGGGAAATTCATGTGTAAACTTGGATTCTAAGCCAGGACATAACTGTCTTGCTGTCTGGGGTCCTCTGTCTTTGGTTAGGAAATCCAGGGTGGGAGATAAGGAAACCAGGTGCCTACTGGCTTTACGAACTGTGTAGGTCTCCAGGAAGGATTTCCAAGGAGGTCTGCTCTGACTCCTTCGTGGCCTTGAAAATACACACCCTCCAGTGAGTGGTAAACCAGGGCCTGAAAAGGGCCTCTCTCCCTGCCTGAAATTTCCCTTTGAAAGCCCCTGGGTCCCTGCAGCCCGTGGGTGGCATTCCTGGGGGACACATAGATACATGCACACAAATGATTCACATCCGGAGTGGGTGGCCCCTGAAGGCCTTTTGCAGAAGACTCGCGATTGTTTTAAAGCTTCAACAAATGAGCCGCACAGAGCTCTTAGGAAGCTTGTCAGGAGTTTACTCTTTCAGACCTCCGCAGGCCCCGGCCACATTACCCAAGGTGAAACCGAGGTTAGGTTGCCTTGGCGTGCTCCTCCGCAGCAGGGGAAACGATCGGATTTTCAAACTTGGACCTCCCCATGGACTTTTGGAAGGCTCTTTGTAGTCGTTCGAGCCAAAGTTGCAAGGGGAGATTACTAGCCGCATCCAGCGAGGGTGACCGAGGAGGTGAAGAGAAAATGGCAAGTGCCATTCTCCTTGATCTCGGGTTACTCACATCTGGACCCTTCGGATACGCTCTCGTCTTCCTTTGGTGGGATCCACAGAAGGTCACTGAGCTTGCCCTCTGTGGTCAGGCCCACCTACGTGGGGCCCGGAGGCAAACTCACCCTGGAGACTGGTTAAGCGGGGCGTGTATTTGGAAACCTTCTCCAAGGCTATGTCAGTTCTCAGGGCGCAGGAAGGGCAGTCCAACCGGTGCCAGATGTGGGGGCGCCGGGCGTTTCTCCTGGGAAAGGAGCCTGGTCCTCCAGGTCTGAGGGTGTGACTGTCCTCGCTGAACAAAGCCTCCAGAGGTGGAAGGAGCGAACCAGATGGGCTCTGCAGGTGATGCACAGCGCAGTGTCTGCAGCCCCAAGGCATCCCTCATTATGTAAAACCAGCCATTGCCATCACTAACCTCCGCTTCCTGTTTTGAAGCGGCAACATAATGGGGCCTCTGTAGTTCGTTTGTTTGACTAAGAAACAGAATTCTGCTGTGTGGCTCCCAGAGTGGAAAGATAAAATTCAAACGGTCAGAAATTGTCAGTTTTTTTGGGCCACAGGAAGTTAGATGGAAAAAACAAAAACAAAAACCCACACCTCTTTCAAGTTAGGTTTAAGCCTAATTGTAAGTAAAATGATCAGAAAGATGTTATAATCTATTGTGGGCCTTGGACTGGGAGGTGGGAGCCTCCCCTGCTCTACGAAGTAAGGGAGGGACCTCCCAGAAGCTGTACCTTGGCTTATTCTGAATTCAAGAGAGAATTTCTCAGAGGCACCAACTTTTGCAAGCCAGCTTTCACAGAGTGGGAAATTGAGCATTTCAGGAGAAGAAATAAATTGGCCTTGGCACCACACCTTGACTGTTTCTACCCAGGCTGTAGAAAAAAATCCCAGCATATGGGGCCAAAGATTACAGAGTAGAATGGAATTGAGGAAAATAAAAGCCTTGCAGGGACAAAGCTGACAGTTTGGCCCAAGATAGTGGATAACTTCGTTGTCACAACACCCCTACTGATATAGTAACAAAGTCGTTCTATTCCATTTATTTGCAGGCTGGCTCTTAATCTTCTTTGGGGTGAGAATTGGCTTAGCAGGAGACTTGAGTAGTGGCAGGGACATCTGCCATTGGTATTAGATGCTGACGTGCTTTAATAACTACAGAGCCATTCGTGTCTGGAGACAGACGGAGGAGACAGACTACCATTCTAATATTTATCAAGCTACAGTTCCTGCATATTCAGAAAGAGTAGGCATAAGAGATGCCAAGAATCTTTACAATTGTCGGTGTCGGTCTCAGGGAAGTAGGGCAAGGTGGGTCAAGAGTCACTAGCCTCCACCTATGAATTCAGCATGCCAGCCTTCGTTGTGTCAATATCATGATTCAAGGAGCCTCTCCCTCCTCAGTGCTGCCTCATTTAGTTAATATTACAACGAGTAGGTATTTGATCACCTTAGAATTTATGGTACCCACACTGGTCCCTCCTAGACGGTAAACTCTTGAGGGTAAAGGGCCCAGACCCTCTTAGTGGCCAGTCTAGCAGGTGAATTATGCTGAAGCCCATGCACTAAGGAAACACACACACTATTGGGGGTGGGGGGAACCATAAAAAGATAAATGACACGATAACATGGAGAAGCTCCACTGGGCTCTGAAACAAGTGCTGTTCTGCCCGGATGTTGGTACAAAAGCAGGGCCACCTAGACATGTCTGTAAAAGACTCTGTTGTGCATCTGTGTGGCTTTCTTTATCCTGTAAGGTCAGCCGCTGGAAGACAGCATTGTGTGCAGCTTTTCACTAGTTCCTGAAACTTGGTTGAGGCACCATGCGAGGCTCTGGGGAGTCAAACGAAGCCAGTCCTTACCTTCGAGGAGCTTCCAGTCTAAGGAGGTCCCAGTGATGGGACATGGGATTACATTAACCAAATAATCTTGCAAGCAGATATATAATTAAGACCCATGATGAGTGCCTTGAAGGAAAGTGCAGGGCATTGAGGGTATAGCAGGGAACACTCTGAGGGAGGACGAGGAAACTGGAGGTATGCACACAGGGGAAGGAGGATACTATTTTGAAGGCTAGATATATGGACTATTTAGGAGGAGCAAGAGAAACCCAATCTTAACAATTGTACTTGGCTGGCTACTGAGGCCCTTGTCATCAAAGGAATCAGTGAATTAAGTTTGGCTTGTTTACAACATGAGCCTTTTCTACATAGTGATACTATAGAGGCCCAAGATGATGGGTGGATTTTCATGCGCATAAATCTTGGATGACAATAATTATAATGAATCCCATTGTTCAATAATAACTGATATTTTTTAAGTTTAACTATTTATTTTGAGAGAGAGAGAGAGAGAGAGCGAGCAAGCATGTAAGTGGGAGAGGGACAGACAGAGACAGAGAGAATCCTAAGCAAGCTCTGCACTGACAGTGAGTAGCCTGATGCAGGGCTCCAATTCACGAACTGTGAGATCATGACCTGAGCGGAGATCAAGAGTAGGACGCTTAACTGGCTGAGCCACCCAGGTACCTCAATAATGGATATTTTAAATGAAGCTGTGTTCATAATCTCCCTCCAGCCCCCAACACATAACAGAACTGGCAAACCCAAGGGAGTAATCTTATACAATAAACTGGAGTGTTTTCCCAGCATTTTGTATAGACAGATCAGTTTTGAATTAAAAGTTTTTCCTTCTTCTTTCTACTCTTGAACATAATTTTATGCTTGTAAGCCATGTCTTTTTTGTCCTTCTCCTTAATACTTACTAAATACAAAAGACTAACTCTAAAGCCAGAACTTGTTCATTTTCATTACTCGGATTGTATTCACATCATTACTTCCCATACACTTGTTTGGAAGTGAAAATGTTGTTGTTAGCCATAAAGTTTAATTAGCTCAGTACTTGAACCAAAACAACTTCTGGACCATGAAATAAGAACATGATGTCATGGCTTGAAGAATTCCAACAAACTTTAAACTACTATACTAGTGCTGTGTTTATTCTGTTTATTCTATTTTTATGTTATTATTATAGTCATTCTTACTGTGGAAAACATTGGCACAAAGTTTCACCAAATATTGTTGAACATGGATCAGTTTTTTTTTCCTCCACAGGTGAAGGTATGGAAGTATTAGAGTTTAATTTGTTTTACATTTTTTCTGGTAAGGCATTCCCCTAAATCTAACCTAACCTAATCTCATCTCATCTCATCTCATCTAAATTGTATTTTTTTCAACCTTGGGGTAGATATTTATTTTTAATACACAAAGCAAGGATCTAGTATCCTAATTGGAAATATGAAAAATTGATGAGAAAAATATCTGGACAAAGAGAAAGAAAAAAAAAACCATTTCCCCCCAAGCAGAGAGCTGCTTTTGCTCTTTGGGATTATCATAAGGACCTAAGGGATGTGGTACAAATGAAATATTTTTAAAACTCACAACATTGTAAAGCCATAGAGATGAGTTAGTCGAATTCTCTAATTTTATAGAAATTTGGGTCCTGAGAGATGTCACCTTGTCTGGAGTCCCATGACTGGTCAGCAGCAAAACTGGGATGAGAATTTGGGCTTCTCAATATTTAGTCCAGCAACCGTACCTCTTCTTGGAAGATTGAATTACTTGGCTAATTTTAACCTTGCAATATAAATAAACACTCCAATAACAATAAAACTTTCATTTCAGTCTTAGGGGTCCATATATCATTGTGCTCGTGGTGCCCAAACACCATTATTGCAACTCCTCCTTTCATACCTGCTTTGTCTTCTTAGAGCTGTGTGTGTGTGTTTGTGTGTATGTGTGTTCCTTCTTTAAAAAACATTCTAAGAGGACAAGGACCACCCTGAATGCTTTTCTTCAGCACCTGTGATCTTCAGCTATTAATCCACACTCAGTTTTAAAAATTTTAAAGAAATGCATCTAGAAACCTTCTCTGAAGGGTTCTGCACTGAGCATTGCAGAAGCTGCAGTGATAAGCATGATGTTGCTTTCAAAGAATCTACAACTTTTGGGGTGCCTGGGTTGTTGGCTGGGCGTCTGACTTTGGGTCAGGTCATGATCTCAAGATTTGTGGGTTCAAGTCCCACACTGGGCTCTGTGCTGACTGCCAGCTCAGAGCCTGGAGCCTGTTTCAGATNGTCTCAGTTGGTTGGGCGTCTGACTTTGGGTCAGGTCATGATCTCAAGATTTGTGGGTTCAAGTCCCACACTGGGCTCTGTGCTGACTGCCAGCTCAGAGCCTGGAGCCTGTTTCAGATTCTGTATCTCCCTCTCTCTCTGACCGTCCCCTGCTCAAGCTGTCTCTCTCTCTCTCTCTCTTTCAGAAATAAATAAAACATTAAAAATTTTTTTAAAAAAGGAATCTACAACTTTTTTTGGGAATTTGACTCTTTTGAAAATAACTTTTCCAAGGCAGGTTCTGCTGGGTGTCATTGTAGAAGCAGAAACTAAATACTATGAGAGGTTCAATAAAAGGAAAGATTGTATTTGTGAAGACTGACCTGGGGATGGATGGACTCAAAAGGGGTTCACCAAAAAGGTCGCCTTTGACATGACCTTGAAGGGTAGGCAGGATTCCAATAGTTAGAGATGAAGAGAGGGGTTTGTGATGCAGGAAGGAGCAGCAGCCTGATGACATCACCTGTCATTACAGACCTCCAAAGCCTTGGTCCCAAACTCTTCTCATGCATTAGACAGTGAATAAACATATGTTGACTGATTGCTACTCTGTACCAGGGTCCCTGTCAGTCATGTCTGCCTTTGGTATAGAAGGCCCACAAGTGCTGTGCCCCATGGGGCCCTGGGGCACAAAAGTTATGTTCATGAAGATCCTCACTGCCATGCTTTGCCTCTGAGATGTATTTGAATGCCTGATCCAAAGATATTTGTCCTTGTTCTCTCTTTCAAAACAACTTAACTTCTGGCCCATGTCAGTTGTCCATTTAGAATGATGGTCGTGTCCCATTTGCACAAAAGTTAAACCCAGGTCCCAATGATTTGAGCACCATTCTCTCAAAGGCTGGAGCTTTCTTTGGTCAGCTCCTGTAGATGGCTGCAGATCATTTTGGTTTAATCAAATCGTTCATGGAAGCGGGCTGAGTTTCTGCCCAACTCCTCTACAGTGGAACAGC
Source organism: Crocuta crocuta (assembly GCF_008692635.1). NCBI lineage: Eukaryota > Metazoa > Chordata > Mammalia > Carnivora > Hyaenidae > Crocuta > Crocuta crocuta. The sequence goes on from NW_027531318.1 coordinate 6,319,863, forward strand.
CAGGTTGCTTTTTCTAATCTGGATGTTCTGTATCTGTGGCAGCTTTGTCTCCTGGCCTTTCCCCAGGAATCTGCCCAGGATCCTGTCAGGCCAGAGTCTCTGACCCTTCCGAGTGCAGAATTGGCAGCTGATATTCTTTCCCTGAAACGGCTGGGTACACTGATCTCAGAGATGGAGAGCACAATCACTGTCTAGAGGTTTACAACCACGGTATGGAAATTTGCTGGTGAGTCCTGGGGCACCTGGGTGGTTCAGTTGGTTAAGCGTCCGACTTCGACTCAAGTCATGATCTCGCGGTCCTTGAGTTCCAGCCCTGCATCAGGCACTGCTGACAGCTCAGAGCCTGGAGCCTGCTTCAGATTCTGTCTGTCTGTCTCTCTCTCTGCCCTTCCGTGCTCATGCTCTGTCTTTCTCTCTCAAAAATGAATAAATGTTAAAACAATCAAAAAAAAAGAAATTTGCCAGTGAGTCCTGTCAGTTATGATCATGTTGCCAGAAACAAGTTGCATGCAAAAGAGTACATAAGCTTAAAAATCGTGCAGCTATGGGGCAGCTGGGTGGCTTATTCGGTTGAGCCTCCGACTTCAGCTCAGGTCATGATCTCACAGTTCATGAGTTTGAGCCCTATGTTGGGCTCTGTGCTCACAGCTCAGAGCCTGGAGCCTGCTTCAGATCCTGTCTCCCTCTCTCTCTGCCCCTTCCCCGCTTGTGCTCTGTCTCCTCTCTCAAAAATAAATAAACCATGCAGCTAAACAATTAGAAAGGATCCGGTGTTTTTCCAAAAGACACACATCTCATGTGGCAGTGTGGTTCTGGCTCCAGGGTAGAACAGAGCAGACTCACAGGTTAGGAGGCTGGGATTACCATACCACATTCACCTTCCTAGCACATGTGGGCCCACAAGGGCGAGGCAGCTCGTGAGTTCATTAGCCAGCCATTTCCCCGTGGAATGGAGCCTGAGAAATGCTGGTTTGGTGCATACCAAAGCTGAGGGAGTTCCTGAGGGATTGAATACAGATTGGGGAGCCATCTGTGTGTATTTGCAATGACTGTGCCAGTGACTTTTCATTGAACACCTTCTAAGTAAGGTGAGCTAAGGTCAAGCAGGGTGACTTCACTCATTTACCCATTGTTCATTAAACCCTGTGCTAGGTGCCAATGATATAGCAGGGAAAGAGACCCAGCTCTTGCCTTGGGGAGCTCAAGGTCTAATAAGGTTCCATGAGCCATCATCAGTGACCAGTGGAGGTCATGGTAATACAAGATATGAGACACAGCATTTCAATTTACATATGACTTAAAACCTTCTTGGAGACAGTACAAGTAGATCCTTGAAGCCTTTGCTTGCTGGAACTTTTGTAGCTGATTGTGTCTGTACCAAAATAACGATGTGGCAGTAAATGTTTTCAGGTGCTACTTTCTCCATGTAAGATGGGGTCAGTCTTCTGTGAAGACCTCTGGGTTGGGCATCAGGAGACCTGCCTCGGTCACTGACTTTTAAACCAGTCAGAGGTTCTATCTATTTGGGTCTCAGTTTCTCTATCAGTAAGTACAGACAATAACATCTTGTCCCCTTCCTCTTCACTGAGGCTCTGTGTTAAGTGAGTCAATATATGGTTTCCTGGAGCTGCTGTAACAAATCACTACAATGTTGGCATCTTAGGACAACAGAAATTCACCTGCTCACAGTTCTAGAAGGGGAAAGTCTGGCATCAAGGTGTTGGTAGACTTGTTTCTTCTTGGGGGGTTTGAGGAAGAATCCATCCCAGGCCTCCCTTTAGTTTCTGGTGGCCCTTGACTTAAAGCTGTATAAGCTTCTACAGAGTTTCTGCCTCTGTCTCCACATGACCCTGGTTCTCAGGCTCTCTGTGCCTGCTCTTTGTCTCTCTCTTAGAGTGACAGTCATCATTGGATTTGGGACTTACCCTAATCCAGCATGATCTCATCTGCAGATCCTCACATGTCCATATCCACAAAGACCCTTATCCTAAATAAGGTCACATCCTGAGGTTCTGGTTGGACCTTATGGTTCTTGGAGGATCATCAAGAGTTTACATGGCAGTGGTCCCATCTGGAGCACTAGCAGTGGGTGAGTAATTTGAAAATGCAACAACAGTTGTTACAATTATGAGTTCAGATCTTAGATTTAAAGGAGTTCAATTTACAGATGAACCTCCCACCCCTGGCGTTTGATTCACACCTTGAGGAGTTTGCTTAAGAAAAGCATTTTTTCTCCCTTCCCTCCCTCTTTCTGTCCTTGCCATGTGACCTACAAAGAGGAATGACCTTTGTCAGATCCATTTTGGCTCTAGATCTTTCTCCCTGCAGAATTGACTGGTGGTTCTTAGTAGCCTTAGATTTCTTGTGTCTAAATCGGACATGGCCATAAAAATTTGACATGGTCATTAAGCTACACTTTTTTCTTACTGATTTGAAAGGTTATAGGTTAATAAAGAAGTTTAAAGATATAAATAATGAAAGAGCAGGAAATGACAACACAGTTGTGAATCTATGAACTTTACTTGTCGTTACAGTATCTTGTGTTAGATGTTGATGATCACAGGGAAGAATTTCACTTCAGAACCACACAGATGTTTGTTTCCTAAACCTCTCCTGGCACCCATAGATAACAGTAACACTTCTGGGGTGCACCAGGGTACAGGGAGGAGGCTGCCTGCAGCCAGAGCCATTGAGGGAGAAACAGCATCTCATCACTCATAGGGTTTGCTTGTGGTGGCACCTGATGCGTGCCTGGTCACAGAGAGCCATGCAGGACAGACCTGAATGATCATGATTGATCCATGTAGGCAGCCCACATTTGCAGTGTCTTACACAGTGGTATGACTTCAAAAAACGGGAATTGTCCTATGGTTTACCAATGAAACCGCATCCACAGTATACTGGTTCTTCCAAGATTTTTCTAGTTCTTAAATCTTCTTATGAAATAGGCCAGAAGTAAGTCAAGTAGATTGGACTAGTTCAGAGGAGCACAAATTGTTCACTTGGTAGGGATTAATGACAGGAACTGAGACTAGTTGAGGGGTAGGAAAAGGAAAGATTTGGGTTCAGGTCAACTGTGAACTTTGTTCAAATAGCTTATGTTTTTTGAGACTCAGTTTCTATGTTGGTTAAACCTCAATATCTGTCCTTACTCTCCAATGGTTTCCTTCTTAAGACTTAAAGAAAGAAAATGAATGTGGAAGTTATTGCATAAAAGTTAGAATTATTAGTGGTGCACATAGTTTGAGGAGATACTTTGAGGGCCATGCAGGTTGAGCCCCAGTGCTTCTCTTCCTTCACCTTAGTTATTAACAATTATTTTGTGCAATCTATTATTAACAATGTAATAAGCCCTTGAAGCTCCACCAGTGTTCTGGGCATCAAGGGGAGCTGGTGATTTGGGGAAGACAGCAGAGGTAGGGTCAAACACATGATTCTAGAACTGTGAAGTCTTTTCCTTTTATGATAGTGCCTGGCTTAGTATCTTGTCAACACTCAATATTTAGGATTCTGGAGTTGAAGGAAAGTCAAGGATGACCTGACTCTGTGATCAGCAAACTACCTGATGGTGGAGGGGAAGGCATAATAGATAGGTGCTGTCCTTTCTTTCTTGGTGTGGCTCTGCTCCCATTTGTTTTGACTTGCATGTTTCAATAACAACAACAAAGGAGAATGTAGAATTCTTTACAATGTCTATGTATCTTGCATCCCCAACCTTCCTCCCAAAGGTGAACTTTAGCTACATGTGTTTACATCCTGGACCTGTCACTCACTACTTAGAATCTCAAATGGGTCACTGACCACTCTTTGAAACTGTTTTCCAGGTTCATCTGGGAGACTACAGAAGAGAAGCCTCATACTAATCCTCAAAAGTGTTGTTTTTGTTAGAAGGGCAGGAAGGGTATCATGGTATCATTAAGAGCCAAAGGGGCAACTCCATATAACTGGAATAAAAATAGAGTGGGGGAGGTTGCCTGGGTGGCTCAGTCAGTTGAGCATCTGACTTTTGATTTCAGCTCAGGTCATGATCCCAGGGTCATGGGATTAGGTCTCACATCAGGCTCAGTGCTGAGTGTGGAGCCTGCTTGGGATTCACCCTCTGCCCCTAGCCCCTGCTTATTTGTGCTCTTTCTCTATAAAATAAAAAGATAAAAAAATAAAGTAGATGGATGAATTCCTCTGTAGCCCATAGTGCAATATATGCACATGTCTTTTGTCCTAAATCATTCTTCTCTCTTTCCAACCACTGGACTGCAAGCCTTCCAATCTCAATAGTTTTGGTGAGTCTTCTTCCATCATTTGGAAGCAGATGAGAACTCCAAATCTTACATGCCCTATAAAACTCAGGTAAGATCATCTAGCTTTCTGACTAATTGTTGCACCTGAAATCCTTAGCTCTCTCTCTCCAAGCTGGTACTTCTGCTCGTGACATCCACTTTTACCACAATGAGCTGGACCCCTGTTTGGTCTCCTTCCCCCATCAGAGTAATATTGTGTCTCTGTCATGTGTTAAAACCAACTTTTTTGGCTCTGTTTCAGTCTGGCCCTAGAGTAGTTCATACCTTTCTTCTTCTGGGATGATCTAGCTTGTCCCGGCTTAAGGCGACATCTCAAGGGGCTGAGGTGGGGAAATTGAGCCCAGAACTCCAAACCCAAAGGTTTAGCCATGCTAGATGGGAGAGGGAAGGGAAAGTTCCCTTTTCATTTTCTATGCCAATGGGTCCTCAGTGGCAGGAACAATCAAACAAAGATGAGTTCTCCATACCTCATCAGTAAATGGCAATATTCACTGCTATTTAAAAAATGTTTAAAACAAGAACAAATAGCACAGGTGGAGGATATGTTGCCAATGTTTATTGAGACATCAGCCTTGAATGCCCTGGGAATGTCCTCTTCTCTCAGAAAAATCTTAATTCTCCATAAAATTAGGATCACCCATTAGGATAATATAACTAGGAAATATGATAACTGAAAGAAAAATTGGATTGGATCCAGCAATCTCTACTTTTTTCCATGTACTTTTTTCCTTATCTGAATTGTAGGTTTTACCTAAGGGCAGGCTGAGGTTTTGTGTGTTATCTTTTCTGCCAAAGAAAACATCAGAAGGGAATGCAATTATATAACAAGTATTTGTTGCATGTCAGGTATTATGTGCTAGATAGTCTACCTATATTTGTTTCATTGAATCTTAAGAATAACTCTGTGAGGCAGGTTTTATTATCTTACTTTATGCATAAATCACCTGTAGAGATTAAGTACATTTCCATCACTTAATTAGTAAGTGAATGAATCTAAAGTCTACGATTTTAAAGTTCAATGTTCATTCTGATAATCCATGTAGTTAACAAGGAAGAAGATGGAGGACTTTCATTTTGTTCAGATGGATTATTTTATATGAATATGTGAGTACATAATATTTTAGTGCCTGCTAACTGACAATACCTGGATGCTATAATAATGGGTAGGAAAGGAAGAGGGAGAAAGAGGAATGAGATGGAAAAACACAGGGAGACATGGATACACATGTACACTCCATGTTCTTTTGACTCCAACCAGCCAATGGAAGGACTGAATAGAAGTGGATCTTTTGAAAGACATTGACTTTAGACAAATTGTCAACAGAGTCTTTGAACAGCTGTTTGCTGATAATTGTATCTGAAGACAGAAATGTGAGTGTGTCTAAATGTTATATTGGGAAAGAAAAGAAAAGAAAAGAAAAGAAAAGAAAAGAAAAGAAAAGAAAGAGAAAGAAAGAAAGAAAGAAAGAAAGAAAGAAAGAAAGAAAAAGAAAAAAGAAAGAAGGAAACAGAGAGAGAGAGGGAGGGAGGGAGGGAGGGAAGAAGAAGGAGGGAAGGAAGGAAGGAAGGGAGGAAGGGAGGAAGGAAGGAAGGAAGAAATGGAAAAATCTAAGATACATAGTATTATTCTCCTCTATAATCACAAAGCATTCTCTACTGTAACTGTATTTTCCCTTGGTAATAAACAGTAGGCAACATTGATTATAGAAATGATCTAACTTTTTGCCTGCTATCTAATTGCTTGCTATCACCGCTGAACACCCCTTCTTTTCTGCACATGCATGCGCACACACACCCACACACACACCTCCAATCCATGATCAACAAACTATACTAAGTACGTATTCAATGGTAGGTACTGTGAGAAGCACAGCATAAGAGATGTAATCCATATTACTAAGGACCAAATATGTGCTTATTGACTCTTGACCTAAGTGTAGAACCCAATGTCTTTTTGGATAAGAATTGTGTAAATGCTCTATTCTCAGGGGCCTCTTAGAGTACTCTTTTAGACTTGGGGAGAATTTATAAAGTAGAGTGCCCTTACCATCTATTTCAAAGAGATGTGAATGCATTGAGTATAAAATAAAATGTCTTTCAAGTGGTGGCTACACAGTTAGGCACAATTGCTTCAGACTAAGTGAGAGCCAAGGAGCTTTCCAAATGTTAGAGGTGGTGGGGAGACGAAAACGTGAGTCATGTTTGCTGTAGCAGGTAGAAGGTGGTGATGAGCTTCTCTGCAGAGCCAAGCCCCGGGGTAAGCAACTGATCATGTGCCTGGCAGCTAACTCAGGAATGTTGGAAGCCATTCCCAGCCATTTCCTCTGCTCCTGACATCAATCTTTGTATTTGGAAAGCATGCCAGTGGAATGGCAGTTCCCAAAGTTTTTGGTACTGACTGCTTCCTTGAGAAATATTATGAAAACCCATGTTCTAAACTGTCATTCCATACTGGTGGAATCACTCAAAAAGAGATGCCTGGGTGGCTCAGTCGGTTAAGCGTCCAACTTCCGCTCAGGTCATGATCTCACAGTCTGAGTTCGAGCCTCGTGTCGGGCTCTGTGCTGACAGCTCAGAGCCTGGAGCCTGCTTCAGATTCTGTGTTTCCCTCTCTCTCTCTGCTCCTCCCCGACTCCCATGCTCTCTCTAGCTCAAAAACGAACAAACGTTAAAAACATTTTTTTAATAAAATAAAAATCAAACAAGCTACCTCACCAAGGTTGACTTAGATGGCTTCCATATCCACTAAGCAACTGTTCAAAAAAAAATTCAGGAGGCTCCCTCTTGACATCACATCGTATGTCTTGTGATGAAAAGGAAGACTGTGGGAGGGCCCGGGGCTGAGAAGAGAAGTGAGCATCTTGTCTCATCCCTGCAGTGCCGGTGTGGAACAGCCCGTCTGAAGAGGCAGCAGAGCGCACAGGGGTGGATACACTCTCAGTGTCGAATGGGTACATGTGTTCAAGTTCTGGTTCTGCCTCTCACAATCTGTGAGAACTTCCCATCACCTCCAGGGTCTACAGTCTTGGCTTTCCTAATTTGTAAGGTGAGAATTAGATAGAAGGCATGAAAAATGCCTGACATTGTAAGTTCTTGATAAAAGATAACTATTATTATTTTACAAATCCTCCAGACAGTGATTTAGTGGTTGCCGCAGCGGGATCTCAGTCTTTGGAGTTTTAGAAGCTCATGAAGCTTAAACCTTCCCACCTCCAGTTACAGAAATGCTGACACGGAACATGCCGGTGGATAAATACTTCCCTTGATGTATTTCCTGGATGCCTTTCTGTCAGGACAGACCTGAGTATATTCGTGTCCAGTAACCTACATAATCTATTACTGACCTGAAGAAGAACAATTTATGTGGCAGTATTGGGACTGAAGTTACAAAACCGAAGTCTGAGAAAGTCAAGGAAATTTCCTCTGCCATCCAGCTGAGCATGGAGTGTCTTGTCACAGCTGCACCCATGGAGGGCTGGCACCATAGCAGAAGTGAAGAGGAAGAAGCCTTTGTCGAAAAAAGTGCTGGGGCGCCTGGGTGGCTCAGTCGGTTAAGCATCTGACTTCAGCTCAGGTCATGATCTCATGGTTTGTGGGTTTGAGCCCTGCATCAGGCTCTGTGCTGACAGTTAGTTCAGAGCCTGGAGTCTGCTTCAGATTCTGTGTCTCCCTCTCTCTCTGACCCTCCCTTGCTCATGCTGTCTCTATCTCTCTCTCAAAAATAAATAAAATATTTTAAAAAAAGAGAGAAAAGAAAAAAGAAAAAAGAGCTGCCAGGGATGACTGCCTTAAATCAACAGCCGGAGAAATATTGATGTGTAAATCAGAGAGGAACCGTTTAGCTGTGAGGCTCCTGTTTGGTTTCGGATGCTTTTGACTTTGAAATGAGAAAGCTGACACTTCGTGGGGCTCTCTCTGTAAGTGTGGGAAACCACAGGCTTCGGAGAGCCCTGGACCTGCAAATACTTGAATTTATTTTTTCCCCACACTGATAAGTTCTAGACTTAATTCTTTCCCATACTTCCTCTGCTGCATTTTTATTACTGCCTCTGCTCTGGGTCCCCATTAAACCTCATGTAAACACACATACAACATCAACAATAACAACCCAAATCATTGCTTGTACTGTTAATAGAAACCAAATGTCCCAGTAGCTTGCAACATCGTGTATCAGATGTTTCGCTTTTTCCCACTGACTTAAGAATCTCTCTCCCTGAGCTAATTTTCTTGCCTGTTCGCTCCACCCCAGGCTCCCAATGTCTACAGTCTAAAGGCCTTTTGTCAAACACACTTAAAGATTTCCATCTCCTCCAGGGTGAACTTGCCCGCCTTGTTTCATTATTCACATAGCTTTCTTCACAGATGGGGACTTTGACCTTCTGAAATTCCTGCTGGAAATTAAATACTGAACCCAGCAGTCCATAGGAGAGTTAACAGACAGTTTCAGTACACAGAGCAAGACCCCTCAGAGGGGTCAAGTTATTAACTCACGGGAAAATGCGGATCGGATGGTCAAATGCAGGATATAACTCACATTCTAATCGGCTTTTGGCACTGGGGGTCACTGAGTCCTAGGTAGGGAATAGCTCTGTTCTCAGGAAGCAAGGGATCCCAAGTTCAGGCTTCTTCTGCAAAGCACACAAATGCTATTGATGCCCTCTTTGCAAAACTTTTAGAAGTTTCTGTCTCACTTTAGATGGGCTTGCTCTTGGCCCTCATTTATATATTTATNATACATAAAATATACTTTTATATATATATATTTTTGGTGTTGTGATACACTGGCTGAGTCAGAACTGTCTCTTCTCTCCTCCTCTCTTCTGCCTTTTCATATCCTAGTTTTAGGCTTTTCTAGTAGTTTAAAAGATAACATGGCTGTTCAGTAAGACAGAAGTTAACAAGAAGCCCACTTGGTACCTGAAATATATTATCCCATGGCTATGCAGAGTTGAATTTCCAGGTCAGAAGTTGCTGGAGCCGGGGTATAAGTGAGAAAGTCATGCCCTCCATTCAGAGGGAAAATCTGCTAACACATTTATTGTTTTGTACTTGCACAGAGATTTTAAGATTCTAAACTTTCTGAAAAGTTTGTGAACTTGAGACATTTTGTGTAATTTGTCTTTTGATCGATTCAGATTTTTCCATTGGTCCCTCCTTCCTACGGCCTGCCTTTTGGTTATCTCGGTTACTTAGTTTCCGAAACCAGGAGGAGGTCTCAGAGGAAAATAGGACCCTGTCTTCTTCCTCCTGTGGAATTTGTTAACCTTTTTTCGGGAATTGGAAGCTATCATTCTGGGTGATGTGTTTCAGGGTGTGTCTTCAGGTGGTATCGTGCAATGGTTAAGAACAGGGGTTTAGTGTCAGAAAGACTTTGACGGGAATTGCTTGAATTAATTAACTAACCTTGTCCGACCTTGGGCAAATTGATGAGACTCTCTCCGCTTTAATATTCCTCCTTGTAAAATGAAAATAATATTGGTTTCATAGGATTATTACAGGGATTCAGTTAGCTAATATGTATGAAAAGCCCTTAGCTATGTTCCCAACATATAGGAACATTTATTGATTATTATTATTCTTAACCATCCTTGTCATTATTAACACTGCGATGTCCCATGAGGCTGCTGCATAAGGAACACTGGTCGCTTAGCTGGCAAACCATCTTCCCATGCTCCACTTTATGTTAAGTAAAAATATATATATTTTTGAGAATTTGTGAATCCCTTCCTCTTTCATTTCCTTTGTTCAAAAGGCAGCAGGCTACTACTTGAATGGCTGAGTTTGTGGGGACAGTTCATACTCCTATGCCATTAAAGTTACCAAGACCTCTTTAAGTGGAGGAAAGCAATTTTAAACCTAATCGATGGATTCATTTATAACTGATCAGAGAGCTACATGCCCCAAGTTTCCTATTCACCAGTGTCTGGGAATTTGGAGAGCTGAATAGCTTTCTCAGGGTGCATTTGACAGCACTTGTAAAGAAGACGTAAAGGAGAAAGTTTTGAAAATGTCTGCAGGTTCTGAGTTATGCCTTCTAAATATTTCTGAATGTTCTAAGCTCTTCTAGGACTGGCTGCGGGAGCATTTAAAATATCCAGAAGGAGGGGGTGGCTGACTCTTGATTTCAGCTCAGGGCTTGATCCCAGGATTATGGGATTAAGCCCTGTATCAGGATCCATGTAGATCATGGAGCTTGCTTGGGACTCTCTCTCTCTCTCTGCCCCTTTGCCCTGCTTGCTCTCTCTCTCTCTAAAAAAGAAATGAAAAAAAAATTCAGAAGAAGGTAGTGCTCACCTGTTTTGTTTCTTTTCTCCTAATTTGACCATTCAATTCAATCACTGTTTTTACCCTGGGATTCAAGTTGGCCCAGGCCTAAGAACCTGGTTTTCAGTCGGCCTCATGTGAGAAAGTACCTATAAACCATTACTGGACTGCTTGGCCAACCTGACTGTGGCCCCCCACCTAAGTTGGGGCTTCCAGTGGTGGCTCACATTCTAGTCTCAAAGACCCTCTGAAGTACAGAAGGGTGGGGTTCCAGTCCTCTTCCCAGGAGCTGTGGAATCAGCCCACCTTGTGTCCAGGCTTCGGCCTAATGAAAGCCAGGAAGTTGGTGGCAGTCATCATCCCAGCTTATAATGCTTTGCAGTTCCCTGAAGTCTACCTTTGCATTTCTGCATCCGTCTTCACCAGTGGCTCTGGGGGTTTTGCTGGGCTGAATTGTAGTAATAACAGCAAAATCTCATTGTGCACTTGCCATGCACTAGAATGTTCCCTAGGCACTTCAGTGTTCATCACACCCTATGAAGTAACACTGTGACACTGTCTGGAGGGCAAACAGAGGTGAGGAGGGGCTCAGTTCCTTGCCCCTTGCAGAGCCGGGTGTGAACCTAGGGCTGCCCAGCCTGCCACCCCGTGCCTTTGACCACGGTGCAGGAGCCACACTTGGGGCGTGGGGGCCTCTGCACAACCAGGACAAACCCCCAGACTTCTCATTCCTCGGCTGGCCCTCTTCCTGTTATATGATGCTAAAGGCACTCTATATTTTGGATTATTAAATTTAAGGAGCTTATAAAAGCCACTCAATTTCACTTACACTGCAGCTGGGAGCAATTAGCTCAGCAAGTGCCCTTGGGTCAGCACACCTGGTGCACAGCGGCCAGCTGCACCCCACGGTGGCCGCATCTCCTCCAAAAGCGGCCCTACCCTGGCTGCCCAGCAGAGGCATGGGGTGGTTTAGACACAGGCTGATGCCCACTGCAGATGAGGTAAATGAGGGTCTCTGGGGGATGGGGCCCCAGCACAAGTATGTCTAAAAACTCTCAGGTGAGTCGCATGGCAATCAGGGCATGAGTTTTGAAGGCTGCTGGATGAAAAGGCGGAAGGAATGAGAAAGTTGCGTCATCTTGGTCAGACCCGTATCTTAGCTTGCCTTCCAAAAAGAGAAATGGTCTGAGTAAACTGCTTGTACAGCACTGAGCGCAGGGCCACATACAACAATCCCAGTATTTTTTTCGCTATGCAACTCACAATACTACCTACAATAGATTGGGGGCAATCAATAGCTTCTCAAGTGGAGGAGAAGGATTTGGGGGACTTCATGACGTATGTGCCAAATGAGCATTTTTCTAAGGAGGGTTTTCTTTGTTTTCTTTGGGTTCTCAAAGGTTTCTGTAATCCACAGCAGGTTAAGGACTTTACAAAAGTCACTGTATTCACGATCCCCTGAGCAGCAGCAGAACCAAGAAAGTCTAGAATGTCAGAGCTGGAAGAAGTCAGGTATTCCCAGCCTTGGGAACATGGCAATTATATCTGGGACTGTTGGCAATACCCATTCCAGGGCCACAAGCTCAGAGGCCTTGACTTTCTAGTCTGTGGGTGGAACCCAGGAATCAGTATTTTCAAAAAGCTCCATGGAGGATTCTTGTGAGCAATCAGGAGTAAGAAGCATTGGTCTAATGAGACCCACTTGACTTCTAAATGAGGAGACTGGAGTCTGACGTATCTCTCTCAACTTGTTCTGCTCCTGAACCTGATCACTACGGATCGGCTGTTCTCTGGCTAACGTGATGACCTGCTTTGATCCCAAGTCCTAATGGGCCCCCTGCATTTCTGTCTTGTATTTCTCACAGCCTTTTCTCTCTCTTTTTTTACATATTTCTCAGAAAGATCTCCACCTAGTTCTATTATCTGCCTTGATTAGAATACTTCCAGGGCCAGGGTGAAGGTGAGGCCTTAGCACCAAAATTAAGTTGGGGTCCAAACACTCAGTAACTGAAATAAGTAACAGTTGAAAGACTACTTTTTTTGAATATCAAAATCAATTGTAAAAAATCCATAATGAACAAAACCCCCCAAAATTTTAAAATGAAAATCATTCCCAGTGCTGTGTAGGGGTGAATTAAAACCTGGGGCAAAAGAAAACAAATGGTAATATTGATCCTGTGCTTATTTAAAAATTCAACGTTTTATTCATCACTGATTTTTTTTTTTGCTTTAGTTTAGTGAAATTAAATATTGCAAATAAATAGGGCTTTAAAATATCGTTGATCTTGGCAACTGAGTTTCCCAGTGGCCCTTGCATTTTGTACCTGAGGAGAGTACCCTGCTGGCCCCGTCCCACCTGGGTGCTTCATCTGCTCTGTGGGGGCTGGGAGGGTGGGGAAGGGGAAGAGCGAGAAGCTGATGGCCAGGATGCTAGCAGGTTAAGGTATGGTGGGTGGGAACTGGGACCCAAGGAACAGCACTGTGGGTGGAAAGAGGGGATTTTATTATATATATAAATTACAGCCGACCCGTGGAAACCACGGGTTTGAACTGCGTGGGTCCCACTTACACACAGAACTTTTTTCAATAAATACAGTACAGTACTGTAAATGTATTTTCTCTTCGTTATGATTTTCTTAATAACATTTTCTTTTCTCTAGCTCACTTGCTTTGTAAGAATACAGTATAGAGTACATATGATATACAGAATGTGTTAATCAACTGTGTGTGTTATTTGTAAGGCTTACAGTCATCGGTAGGCTCTTAGTAGTTAGATTTGGGGGAAGTCAAAAGTTATGTGCAAGGGCACCTGTGTAGCTCAATTGGTTAAGGGTCTGACTCTTTGTATTAGCTCAGATCTTGACCTCAGGGTGGTGAATTCATGCTCCACATTGGGCTCTGTACTGGACATGGAGACTAATTTAAACAAAAGTTATATGCAGATTTTTGACTGCATGGAGATCACCACCCCAACCCCTGCATTTTCCAAAGGTCAG
>NW_027531318.1:6333457-6348672 GCF_008692635.1 Crocuta crocuta
TTATATATAATTTATAATGTATATGCATATACATTATAAAAGTGGATGAAAATTCGACCTTATTATCAGCCAGCACAGAAATATTTCTTAGAAGAGAGATCAGACTTCATTTAAGACCACTATTTAATCAACAACTTAAAGAGGAGACAAAACTCTGAGTATCTGAGTTATTAGCTGTCAAGATGATTTAAAAAAAAAAAAGGCAAATAGGGGCACCAGCTGGAATCTCTGGCAGAAACATTGAGCATATCATAATGTAAATAGGAATTATTTCAGTGCTCTTATAAAGCATGTCAAATACTTTCTATTAAAAGGCTAATTATAGTTTTTTAAAGGTTAAAAAAAAGAGGGAGGGGACAAATAGGTCATTTGGTTAGAAAAGAGAATAGAGAAAGAAGGACCAGAGAAAGGAAGCAGGAGAGGAAGCATCTTTTGGGGAACAGGAATTGCTAGTGTCTGAGTTAATTGCTTTTACGATCTAAATCCTTCCATCCAGAAGGGCTAAATCTTCTAGTAAAGCCCATATCAGTGTCTTATATGATTGGGTTTTATTTTATTCGTGTTGTGCAAATTAAAGAAAGGAACACATTTTCTGTCCATGAGAAACACAAGGATTCCTACAGGTACTAGCCTGTGGAGCAGAGTTCTGTGTCAGAGGAGCATAAACTTTTCAGGAATTCCCAGAAATCTCCTGTAAGCGTTAGGCTTTCCAAGACTGCAAAGGGTTGAATCCTTCTTTCGGAAGTTGAAGGGGCTGGATGCCACACGAATGTGTGGACGACGCCCAGCACGGTACTCCGCAGGCAGACCACGTGGCCTCTGCATGGTCTTGGTCTTGGTCTGCTGCAATGTAGACTCTGGGCTCTCTCAGGTGTGCCTATGAAGCTACTACCTCAGTCTTTCTTCTCCAGACCTGTAGTCTCACCACCTTCCTCTCACTACCAAGAAAAATTATCAAGAAACTTGGAAATAAGGCTGATAGATGGGCAGCATGTACTTTCAACGTCCTATGGGGCAAAAGCCCACCTAAGGGTTATCTGGGGTATTGCAATTCTTCCAACTCGCTGTTTACTGTTGTTGAAAATTCCTAGACGTGGTGAACTTACATATTAAGTTGTAGATTTTTCTTTGGTAGAAATGCAAGTAATTTGTCTGGCAGGGGGGAAAAAAACCCCCAAAGGATATAGTTTACTTCCTTTAAGATATTAATGTTGGATTGAAACCAGCAGTCTGACCATAATATTCCTTTTGTAAATTGCCTGTAAATACCTAGCTCTTCAAATCTCTTTCAACTGGTCTTAGTATCTTATTGGTTTTCTCATTAACTAATCAGTTGAATAAAATCTTTGACTTGTGTTTATTTTATATTTGCATATATTTATATTTATATTTTAATTGTACTTTAATCTTCTCTGAGTTTGTAGACTGTAGGCTGTGGAAGAGTCTGCAACCCTTCCCTGCCCAGAACACTCAAAGCATTGGACTCTCCCGCCATTGAGTCCATGCACCATTTATAGCATGGGGTTTGGCACACAGTGTTGGCACTTGTAAGATTTCTATCTCCTTTCCCCCTGTCTGCTTTGAAGACTAGGTTCAACTCTTTAGCTATTTGGAGTCGGCTCTAAGACATCAAGGGGAATGACTTCTTGAGGACCCAGGATGCAGTGGGAGGATGGTGGGTACTTGACACTCTTCTCCCAATGGGGAGGCTGGGTACACAGCTCAAGGAAAGCCTGCTAGCAGGGCTCCTTTAAGTCTTTTGCTTAGGGTTCATGGCTCTGGCTGCATGTGCGAATTAATTGGGGATTAACAAAAAATACCCACTTCAGGGCTCCACCTTCAGGAAGCCCAATGTAACACAAGTGAGCCAGACCTGGGTATTGGCATTTTTCAAAAAGCTTCCCATGCTTCAGCCAGGGTTGAGAAGCCTGCGCTGGCTGGTGTGGTTGCTAAGCCAACACACGGGACCAGAAGCGGTGCTTCTCATGGGCTCTCCTCCTGCTTGGACGTGGGTCACTTGAGCTATGCTCAAAGGGCTCTGTTTTTTCCTGGGGAGTGCCCTGTGTTAGTCTTTGTGGTGGGACCCCGGGGAGCTCCAAAGTCCACGGAAAAATCCCAATTCCTAAAAGATTTTCATCTTATCAGCAATCTCCTTACAGCCTGCACAGAATGTTCTATTGTATTTTTCCCCCCTTTTTTTTAAATTCGAAGTTACTGGCAGCCACTAAAACAGCCAAGAAGCAGAATCCAGCTTTGATCGGTTGTCAGCAGAGCTGAAAACTGCTGTTTTTGAACAATTTTCTAAAATCTCCCTTTTCTGGTCTGTCCTTCGCTCCCCTGGCAAGCCTCTGGACCACCAATTTGCACAGTGCGCTTTGCTGGCCACAGCCCTGGCCACCTCCTCTTCTCCCACCCTCACAAATTAACACGGTGCTGCTCAGACTGCGGGTTTCTCTGAGCGTGCCTCTTTCTTGCGTCTCTGCCACCACAGCCTGGCAGCCTCAAAGCTCTCACCATACTGTTTCCATCTTCCCCTGAGCCTCTGTGGCCTGACTCCACTGCACGGGTCAAAAGGGCAGCCTTGAGCGCAAGCAGTGACCTGGGAGCTCCCACCCCCTCCTCCCACCTCATTTCTGCCCCTCACCCCTTGCCCAACTCCTCCAAAAACCAACCCTTCCTCTGGAAAGATAAGACTCTCTTCTCAGTTCCTGTATCCCCTTCCCCTGATTTCTCATTTCCTTTTATTCCAGACTAAGGCGGCCCTTTGTGAAGGGGGATGTGGCATTTTTGCACAAATATTTAATCTTTTCCAATCTGCCCTCTGCACTGCCTGTCAGTTCTCGGGGCTGAAACCACTCTGTTTGCTTTAGCTCGTAACAGGATACTGTTTTGAAAAGTGATGCAGAAGTCCAATTACTTATGAATCTGGGCTTTATTTTGCATGAATGCTTTTCATGGCAACTATAGATTTATTTTTTCTTCCTCACCAAGAATTATGTTGCCGGTGGGGGCGTGGTAGCAAAGCAGGCAGGGAATCCAGACAGCTTTTAACTTTTTACCCTGTAGCATGAAAACCTCAGCTGCAGGGACCTAGTAAAACAAATTTAGCCAAGGTTTTACTGGCAGCTTCTTTCAGGAAAGATCGGCCCCTTCCCTTTTGGGAAATGTCATTATTTCCCACAAAATGTAATTCATCCTATTAAAGTGTCTGCAGTACCTGTTAGAAATCACCTGTTAGGGGCACCTGGGTGGTTCAGTTGGTTAAGTGTCCAACTTCGGCTCAGGCCATGACCTCATGGTTTGTGAGTTCGAGCCCTGCATTGGGCTCTGTGCTAAGAGCTCAGAGCCTGGAGCCTGCTTTGGATTCTGTGTGTGTGTGGATTCTCTCTTTCTCTCTCTGCCCCTCCCCCACTTGCACTCTGTCTTTCTCTCAAAAATAAATGAACATTAAAAACTTAAAAAAAAAATCACCTGTAAAACATACTGAAGAAAGAAAAATGTAGAAAATAGATAATAGCAACCAATTCTTTTTAAAAGCCCAATTTGTGCAATGTGCTTCTGATATTGTTGCTAATCCTCACCACAACTGTGTGTGGCACACATGTTCTTCCTATTTTGTAGGAGGTGAAACAGCAT
Source organism: Crocuta crocuta (assembly GCF_008692635.1). NCBI lineage: Eukaryota > Metazoa > Chordata > Mammalia > Carnivora > Hyaenidae > Crocuta > Crocuta crocuta. The sequence goes on from NW_027531318.1 coordinate 6,337,094, forward strand.
GGTAATCACATGCTTTGGATTTTTCAGGACAGTATGGACTTTCATTTTTTTTCTCTCAGTGTTGGACCAAATGGGAGATGATGACTCCTGATTGGAAAATATTGCTCAATCTCCTATTTCTGGTCTCAAATGAAGTTCTCTCCCAAAGCAGTCAAGGAGTCCATGGAAAGATAGGCCCAGGGGTGCCTGGGTGGCTCAGTCGGTTAAGTGTCTGACTTCTACTCAGGTCATGATCTCACGGCCCATGGGTTTGAGTTCCATGTCGAGCTCTGTGCTGACAGCTCAGAGCCTGGAGTCTGTTTCAGATTCTGTGTCTCCCTCTCTCTCTGCCCCTCCCCGCTTGTACTCTGTCTCAAAACTAAATAAACATTTAAGTTTTTTTTTTANTGACCTCATGGTTTGTGAGTTCGAGCCCTGCATTGGGCTCTGTGCTAAGAGCTCAGAGCCTGGAGCCTGCTTTGGATTCTGTGTGTGTGTGGATTCTCTCTTTCTCTCTCTGCCCCTCCCCCACTTGCACTCTGTCTTTCTCTCAAAAATAAATGAACATTAAAAACTTAAAAAAAAAATCACCTGTAAAACATACTGAAGAAAGAAAAATGTAGAAAATAGATAATAGCAACCAATTCTTTTTAAAAGCCCAATTTGTGCAATGTGCTTCTGATATTGTTGCTAATCCTCACCACAACTGTGTGTGGCACACATGTTCTTCCTATTTTGTAGGAGGTGAAACAGCATGGTAATCACATGCTTTGGATTTTTCAGGACAGTATGGACTTTCATTTTTTTTCTCTCAGTGTTGGACCAAATGGGAGATGATGACTCCTGATTGGAAAATATTGCTCAATCTCCTATTTCTGGTCTCAAATGAAGTTCTCTCCCAAAGCAGTCAAGGAGTCCATGGAAAGATAGGCCCAGGGGTGCCTGGGTGGCTCAGTCGGTTAAGTGTCTGACTTTTACTCAGGTCATGATCTCACGGCCCATGGGTTTGAGTTCCATGTCGAGCTCTGTGCTGACAGCTCAGAGCCTGGAGTCTGTTTCAGATTCTGTGTCTCCCTCTCTCTCTGCCCCTCCCCGCTTGTACTCTGTCTCAAAACTAAATAAACATTTAAGTTTTTTTTTTAGAAAGATAGGCCCCATAAAAATCATGTACACAGGGCTCCTGGATGGCTCAGCTAGCTCAGCATTTAACTCCTGATTTTGGCTCATCATGATCTCACAGTTCAAGGGATTGAGCCCCACATTGGGCTCTGTGCTGACAGCAAAGAGCCTGCTTGGGATTCTTCCTCTCTCCCTCTCTCCCTGCCCCTCCCCCTCCTCTCTGTCTCTTGTCTCACTCTCAAAAGAAAGAAATATTTTTAAACAATCACGTACTGAGGGCTTTTGGTGAAGTCTGAAAGGAGCATAAGCAGTGAGAAAAGAAAGAGCCCTTTCCAGAACTTCAGGTCTAGGGTCCCAGGCCTGAAAATGTTTCTGGTTAAGTAACAATAGGAGAGAAAGGAGTGCAAGAACAGCAGCCGTGCTTCTGCTCAAGGGCGCCGTATTTTAGAAAATATTAATTGGGGGAAATCATGTGGTATGTGGAGTAAAAAGATCGGGTTACAAAATTAAAACGGATTCCAAGTCTATAAAAAAAACGGGAAAACGGGAAGAAAAGCCAAAAGTATTCATAGCAGTTACCGTTGACTGGTGGGAATATTTTTATAGTTCTGAAAAATATTTTCTGTATGTTCCACAATGAATATGTATTCTTGTTATGAGCAGAGCCCAACTGATAAAGTTGCCAACATGGAGGCCAGGGAAACGCCCCTTGCTCCACTTGCAGTGTTGGGTTTGGGCGGAACATCAGTAAGGAGGCCCCAAGTGGCAAATGTTGTTTGAATTTCAGGCTCGTGTAAGAAAACATCATCTTTGTCTTTCTTCTCCCTTCCCCTCTTCTGCGAGCCTGTTTATTAGCTTCTGACCTTCTGTTTCCCCCCTTTGTGCTGTTCCAGGAGAATCAAATTCAACAGATGTGCTTGCTGTGTCTGTTATGGAGGACGGGTTCTGAGCGTCTCTCTCTCTCATTCTCCTGCACTGTGAACCAACAGAAAGGGAGGGAAGGAGAACAGGGGAGACAGAGGCACCTATCTGAGTCACAGTGAGGTGTAGCTGCCTGAGGTCCCTAAGGGAGTCCTGTGGTGGTCCAGATGATTCGGCTACAGTCAGGTTTCCTCCTGGATCCTAAGCTCTTCCAGGAAAGGGGATCCTGTGCAAACCACCTTTGGGAATTGCCATCCTCTGCCCACTGGGTGTAAGGAACTTCCAGCAGCTTGATGCTCCAGAAAATGGCTGCCCTGGATGATGGTCATGACCAGAGTGCTTCCTTGGCCATGTTTACTCTTAAGTCTAGTGGCACTGCAGAGGAAATGCAGAGCCTGACTCCGGGGAAGTGGGCTTGGAGTGGCCACTTGGAAGAAATGGCCACCAGAAGAAATAATTTTCACGTTTTAGATTTAAAAAAATGAAAAATTTTTTTTTGGTGGAAAAAGCAATATGTGTTTCTTGTTCCAAAGTTTTAGAAATCTAGCCCCTTCTCCATCTAGTTTGGGAGGACAGAGGAAATCTTTCTTGGTCTCCTAATGAAGTCTTTATTTCTTTAAACTGACTTGGAGAGATTACATTTTTGGATGTGAGCATTTCCTCCTCTAGATCTTTCTGGGGCTGGCTAACATTGTGCTATACAGGGGTATTCAAAGAGTTGGGTGATGAACACAGATGAGGGGCTCAGGCACTCCCTGTCCCTCAAGAAAGTAGGCCACAATTCCTTCACTGAGTTCTGAAGGTTCCTATGGGGTGGCTGAGTTGCTCTGGAGTCCCCGCTGTGGCACTGTGGGTCCTGGGCAGACAGTGACCCTTGCTACATAACTCAGTGTCTTCTGTGTAAAGTGAAGATTACGTTACACTGTGCCCCAAGGTAGTTGTGAGGTGCATTTGAAATATTAGCTGTGAACCTGATTTGAAAATAAAAATATTCCAAATACAAGGTCTTGTTTGTATTACTTCTATGATCCCACGTGTGTTCAGTTGGGAAGGACCATAGAGAAAAGACTGTTAAGAGGCTGGAGGACTAGAGAGACTTCCTGTAGGCTGGGTGGGGCTTGAAGAGGCTCTAGGGAAGCCATATAATCTTCTGCTTTTGGGGAAAACCAGGAGCCAAGACATCTAAGGGGAAATGGTATATGGGCTCAGGAGGCATCAAGAAAAAATGAACTGGACAGAAAGTGTTGAGGAATGACAGACAATGAGCTGAGATACATAGGGACAGATGCTGGGGGAAGAGGGGTCCCAAGAATCAGGTAGAGCTGAGCCCCCCTGCCCCCCCAAAAAAGAACATAACTACCTCAGCAGTTCTTCAGACCCTAATATCCAACAGTCTACTCAGTACATCTGGTAAGCTACTGATAAGCTGGTCCTGAAGAGAAACTGAAAATCTATTTCCAAATATCTTAGAAACTGTACAAGGGAATATAAATTTTAATTGTTATTTCCATATACCTTTGTTAAATAAAGGTAGCTCAGGAAAGGGAGCCATATCTTGAGTTTCTGAAAGTATTAATTGTAGAAAATTATCGAAGACAATGCATTTTTTATCCTAAATTTTTTATGAAAATATTAAATAAATACAACATTTAAGGACAGAAATAGTAGGGTTTTATGAGTTTTATGAAAAGATGGATCAAGTTGTAGGGCCCGCCAACCTCTCTTCACTTGTAATTTCCAAGCACTTTTTTTTAGAGTTGAATGTTTGTTTGTTTGTTTGTTTGTTTGTTTAATATTTCCCCTCATGTTTGCACAACTAGCACCAGCTCTCATGCCAAACTAGGTCATGAACATAGTATTAATGAAGTAATGGAAGAAGTTTGGCTAAGAATTGGGGCAGCAAAGCAGATGAGTAACAGGACAATAGTAAAAAAGGTGCATTCTGTGAACTTCTAGAAGCACAAATTGGTGACTTAGTGCAGCTTACTGGATTCAACATTTTTCACATTTTCTTCAGCCATCTTACAGAATTCTTTTTCAATTCTTACACAAAGTACAAAAACGTTTTTCCCCCAAGGTTTGTAATGCCTGTTAAATTGTCACTGAATTATGTTTGTTTAGACACATATGAAATGTTTATATTCTTCTGGCAAGTAGCAGTTTGGATTTTTTTTTTTTAAGCCTATGCCTGCAGGCGAAGCCAGTGGTTGTGAAATGAGCCAATAGTAAACCCCAGGCAGTTGGCAACTTGAAAATGTTTATGGGTCAGCTAGGTGCTATCACGAAACTCATCGGTCTGACCAGTGGGGACTTTCTTGTAAGTGGGAAGCTTATTTGTAGGCATAACCATTTCTTCAACAAACCTTAACTGAGTGCATTCTTGAGGTCAGATTCAACCTGAGCTTCCAACTTGAGCTTTCCATGTAAAGTTACAATAACACAGCCCCAACCACCTCTGCCCTGGCAGAACAGAGAACAGACAAGAGAAAACACAGCAGAGCAGATCTGACCCGCTATGTGGGTCATCCTTGCCTGGAGCAGAGGGCATTCTGGGAATAGCTTTTAGGGATCTGAGCTCCTCAGCTCTGGGTTACATGTAATGAAGTGTTCTTCAGATTGTCCCTGACCAAAGTAATAAAATCTATAGGTCTAAGACTGGAAACAATTTTACCGTGAGATGTTAGTATAGTTCTGAATTGGATAGATTTAATTTAAATAGATGATTAAACAACATGGGGAACTCTTCTAACATCGGAGATGAGAGCTGCAACTTCACCAATTTATTTCCATTAGAGTGTCCATCAGGATTGCCTAGAGGGCACAGAAGCATTCTCTCTGGCAGAGGTGAGCTGAGGAAGGACTGTGTGTCTGCTGACCAGAAGAATGACCTAATGCTCAGGACAGAAGTCAGCAAACTATTGTCATTCATCTAGGGCTCTCTTTAATGTGGGCGTCTTCTTTGTAAATGAGAAGCCATTTCATGGCCACAGGAGCCAGTAATCCTTATAATGAAGGACAGAAATTTATTCCTCTGGGGCCGGAACATTTTGCAGGTGGCTATTCAAATCTTAACCACTGTGCTTTTATGACATCACTGAAACGGAGTCAGGATGAAGTAAAGATACTTAAATGGAAATATTTATTTCCTTTAAACTGGAACTTAGTTTTCCCTCCCCAACTTTGAGGAGGAACATCGGGATGAAGGGGGGGCAAGGTGATATGAGCATTTTAACACTTATTACAAATCCTAGAGAGTTGTTGCAGAGCTTCCTGGGTCTGGTTCTCGTTCATGAGACCTCACATCCCTTTTTCCATTCAGACACGTCCTTGCCCTCACAGTGTTTCTTCCAGCCTTGCCTGAGGACGACAGGGAGGCAGGAATGACAGAAAGAAGCATGACAATCCAAATATTCTTAGGTCCAAAACCATAGATAATTAGCCAAAACCAGAAGCACCCAGGATTTAGTTTTATTTGTTTCTGAGCTCCAAGGACTCTGTCCCTGTGACTCGTGAAGACTTCTCTCGTCTTGATTTTCTCCTAGTCCTCATTAGCCTCAGCAACAGGTAAACGACTTTTATAAGGATGGGTCATTTAGTTAAACACCTCCACCTCTGAAAATTCAGGTTCCCCAGGTGGGTGATGTGATTAGCAATGTTCATAAGAAACCCAGCCCCAGAGATAACTGTGAGCACCAGAAACCATGTCTCTGCACAATCCTAGGGTGGTTTCCAGCTAATGTAGGGCATGATTGACATGGTTATTCTTCTCTCGCTGCTGCCTGTTCTCTCTCCCCACAAAATGTTGCCCTAGCTCTCCAAAACCATATCCAAATGTTGGGCAAGCTTAGGCTTTTCCCCTCTTATGTATTACCCTCACCAGCAATTCACATTAGAAAACACCTATTGTTCCATTGTTTGGTCCATCTTAATGTGAAAGACAATCACAAATTACCATGACTGGTAACCTCTCTCCTCCCCATAGAAACCCCTTTCACTCATGGGGAAACCCACATACTCATGGGAAAGGGTATAGACAAGGTCACATTAAAATCATTTGACCATTCTGCAAAGAGGAGTTGGTCAGTGCTGGCTGGAACCATGGTGGATGGACGCACTGTCAGTGTGCCTAAGTCTCCGAAGGAAAGACTCTTACCAATAGTTCATCCCTTCTGTCTCTTTAGCAATTTTCTTGGCACAGATGATTGCATCTGTGAGGTCATCAGTGAGCAAGGCTGTAAGAGAGAGGAGTACAGTATTAGCTGAGACTATTTTTTGGAACAGGAGGGTGGGAAGAACTATGAGCTGCATTCTTATTTTTGTTGAGCTTCTTCACAAACCAAAGTTTGTTTTGTTTTCTAGAGTAGGCACATCTTGACTTCTTGAAGCATTAGTCCTGAAGAGATTTTGGGAAAATGTTTAGAAAAGACATGTAGGGGCCACCTGGGTGGCTCAGTCAGTTGAGCAACTGATTCTTGATTTCGGCTCAGGTCATGATCCCAGGGGTCATGGGAGCGAGCCCCATGGGGTCATCGAGTTCCGTGCTGAGCATGTAGCCTGCTTAAGATTTTCCCTCTCCCTCTCTCCATCCCTCTCACTCATGCACACACACTCTTTCTCTCTAAAATAATTTTTTTAAAAGACAAAGTGGGAGAATGTTTTCTGTGTCCTAAAGAAATACACAAGTAAAAGGATCAATAAGTACAAGGTTTTCTCTACTTGGGTTCCTTTGACACATACGATCTCCTTATAGGTAAATATGAAACTTGTTTATTTAACTTTGCAGTTTGTTCATTAAGAAAAAAAGTTCTGGGGCGCCTGGGTGGCTTAGTCGGTTAAGCGTCCGACTTTCGCTTAGGTCATGATCTCGCGGTTCGTAGGTTCGAGCCCCGCGTCGGGCGCTGTGCTGACTGCCAGCTCAGAGCCTGGCGCCCGTTTCAGTCTGTGACTCCCTCTCTCTCTGACCCTCCCTTGCTCATGCTGTCTCTCTCTCTCTCCTAGAAATAAATAAAACATTTAAAAAGAAAAAAGTTCTACCTGAAGTGTTTATCATATGCAAAATTCTTTATGTCAAATACATTAGTCTTTATTATTTTTTCTATGGCTTTCAGACATACGGAATTTCAGACAATACGGAATTTTGGTTGCAAATGCAATCATTGGTATCAGCATTCTTTCCTGTGTGTCCAGAAGTGACCTCAAAATTCTCAATGCAAACACGACAGGAAAAGGCAAATAAATATAAAGTCCAGCATCATTTCTGTTGCGTGGTGGGTTCTTCAGAAGCAAATGCAGAGATGGGTTTGGGGTGTGAAGATTTATCCGAGATCCACATCTGTGGAGGGAAGAGGGCAGAAGCCGGACTGGGCAGATGGAGACATTCAGTTGTGATGCAGGCTCACCAAAGTTGTCTAAGTTGTGCCCAAATAGCTAAGTCGTTTTTTTTTTTAAATGTTTATTTACTTATTTTGAGAGAAAGCGAGTGCACATGTGCATGCCTGCATATGAGTAGGGGTGGGAAAGGACGGAGAGAGAGGAGAGAGAGGGTCCCAAGAGGGCTCCTCACTGTTAGCATTCCTTAGGGAGCATAGAGACCCATCCCATGAACCATGAGATCACAACCCGAGCCAACTGAGCCACCCAGGCACCCCTAAATGGCTAAGTCTTTATGCCTCTACCTCACTTTGTCCCTGGGTGTGGACTACCACAGAGGGGCACAGTGTTAGATGAGACAGTCCTCTGCAGCTAAGACAGACCCTAAAGGAGATGCCAGGTAGACTGTCTGCAAATCGTGCAGATGCAGCTAGAGTCAGACATCTTCCCTTCAAGGGGAATCTGGGTGGTCCATCTCCCTGCCCATCACAACCACAAATCAAAGATATAAAAGCCGAAACCATTTGATATCATTTTTATTTATCAAGTAAGCAAAGATTTTAAAGAATAGGGTAATACTCCGTGTTGACTGGGTGCAATGAAAGAGGCACTCTTCTGTACTTGTTGGTGAGAATGTAATGGGTTCAGCTTTTCAGGAAAGCAGTTGAACAGCATGTGTCAAGAGCCTTAATGTGTTTCTTATCTTTTCACCTAGCAAATTATTTTTCTGGTCCTATCTTAAGGAATTCATTATGAATCCAGACGAAGATTTATTTACGAAGTAGTTTACTGTAGCTTAGTTTATAAAAGGAAATTTATTTCTAATTGCCTTATAACTAGGGATGTTCACCTTACTAATAATACCTCCACAGAATGAAATAAGGTGCTATTTAAAATCATGTGTTGCATGATTTCATAATAGTGGGAAATGCTCCCAAAATAAAGTTCTCAATGCTATAAAAATATCCACTTAGAGCTAGACGGTTCAATCTGGTAGATATTAGCTACATGGGACTATTTAAATCTAAATGAATTGATACAATTAGAACTTCAGTTCATCAGGTGCTCTCACTACATTTCAGATGCCTTATAGCATCTTTACTGTGGTTAGTCGTTCTCATATTGGCTAGCTCAGAGAACATTTCCATCATCACAGAAAGTACTATTGGACAGCACTGGTTTAGAGAGAAAATAAAAAGATAGTCATAGCCACCAGTATTTGAAAGTTCAGCTCTAAATTGTGACATCACCAATGCTTTAAATCTTTCCTGCCTGTTTTTAAAATTTTTACAGTAGGAATGTATTATTTTTATTTTCAGAAAAATATAACTAGAAAGAATAATATTACCTTAAATGGATCACTACAACACAAAATTATCTTGTAAACTCAATTGAAAATGGTGTTTTTCTTGAGTATGCTGATTTAGTTTCTACTTAGGTTGCTTTCTCAGATAAGCTAAACTAGAAGATTTAGGTAGTGATAGATTTCTTTTAAGGAAACTCACTCCAAATGGGGTGCTTTTAAAATTTTTAAAAAATCTATTAAACAAGAGAAAATTAATGAAAAATATGAGCTATAAGTGATGACAAATTTGGACAATATATTCAAATTCACTAGCATTTGATACACAGTGAAAAATAAAGCTTTGTTAGCTTATATAAGTCTTTCACCTTGTTTCTAGAGAGATGAATAGTTAGAATAGTAATCACTATTACTAATAGTTGACCTGTATAGAAAAAGTATTCTGTGTCAGGCTCATGGTAAATCCCTTCATGTATTATCTCTGCTAGGACTTGGACCAACCATGTGGGTGTGGACCATTATTAGCCCTTTAAACTGAGGTCGACACCCAGTTAATGAGTCTGCATTCAAACCGAGGGCTTAAATTCTGTTGTCTTCCACTGCTTCCTTCATGGCCACTTAAGCAAAAATTCCTTCTTATGGAATACTATGTGCTAATAAAGTTGATAATAAAAATATAAATACCATTAGTCTTTCAAGTAATTATTTATTAGGAGATTATCCAAACTTAAGTTCTTGGTATCTGATACATGTTCAGATTACATAGAAAACACTTTATTTTGCACGCATAAATTATTTTTTTAATGTTTATTTATTTATTTTGAAAGAGAGAGAAAGAGGGCACATGTGTACATGTGTACACATGCATGAGTTGGGGAAGAGCAGAGAGAGAGAATCCCAAACAGGGTCCATGCTGTCAACACAGAGCCCAACTCAGAGCTCGACCCCATGAGCTGAGAGATCATGACCCGAGCTGAAATCAGGAGTCAGATGCTTAACTGATTGAGCCACCCAGGTGCCCCTGTGTGTATAAATTCTTGATAAGTGCTGAGATACTGAGGTTTGTATTTGAAAGTGGTTGGAGCCTGTTTCCTAGGAGAAGTGAATTCAGTGGGGCCTCAAGGAGTGGGAAAGACACAAATGATACATAGTGCGGAAGATGTAGAGAGTATTCTATTATGCTAAGACTGGAACACACGGGAAGACAAGACTGGAACACAAAGCGAAAGACTTGTGTTTGGGATAAGATGGTTTGCTTGGCTGGAGATGCTATATAGCCACTGGTAGCCATAGGTAGCTCCAGAGATTGGCTGGAGGTTAGGTGCTGCAGGCCCACGCGGTGGAGACCTTGTAAAGTTTGTCAGTCTCCCTTTTTTTAAAAAAATTTTTTTAATGTGTTTTTTTTTAATTTATTTCTAGGAGAGAGAGAGAGACAGCGTGAGCAAGGGAGGGTCAGAGAGAGAGGGAGTCACAGACTGAAACAGGCTCCAGGCTCTGAGCTGGCAGTCAGCACAGAGCCCGACACGGGGCTCGAACCCACGAACTGCGAGATCATGACCTAAGCGAAAGTCGGACGCTTAACCGACTAAGCCACCCAGGCGCCCCTGTCAGTCTCCCATTTTGCGACAGCTTTTTGTTGCCGAAATGAGATGTTTTCAAAGTGCTAGTTGGACATGGCTTTGAATTTGCTCAGGAAAATATGTTAAGGAAGATGGGGGCTGGGAAACATGAACTTTATGTGCAGAGATGTGAAGACACAAGGAAGTCACCACAGAGGGGCAGCAGAGGGGCAGAAATGAGTTAAGAGAGCAAGTATTTATAAGAATCCATGCCAAGAATTGCTTCTGCTCAATTTACTTTAAATAGACAAGTCTGTCCAGTCAAAGGGTTCTGTTGAACAGCTAAGCATTATTCCACTGAATAGTTTATTCTCCCACATCCAACAACAGAAAACAGCAACGATCTACACAAAAAGAATAACTTATTTTCGGGTAAGTTAGTTCTGCTACAAAGTCTCTCTGTTTCTCCCCAGCATCCTTCTGCCTTCCAACTAAAATATCACTACCATGCCTACAATTTAATCTCCTTCCCCTCTCTGAAGTTACAAAGCCAACTCAGATACCAGGCTGATGAGAAACAGAGATTAATATAGGTAGACAAGACTAGATACAAGAGACAACAGTCACCTTTTTTCCCCCTTAAACATCTCTTATTTTAAAGAGGTCTGTGCCATTGGAGGAAAATAAAGATTGGTATTCTATTATCATGTGTGTATATACACATATATATGCTTGTATTTATACATACGTACACATACAAATATTCTGTCTAAATTTAGTTTGGGGAAGATAGGCAGGAATTTTGGAAAAACAATTTGGTATGGGTATGTGGAGGTGGCATAGCTTTGGAAGATGGGCAGGAGGTACATGTGAACCGTACATTTATGAAATGTAATGTTTCTTATAAAGACACCCTAATGCTAACTTGTTTCCCAGCTCCCATGACAAATGTCCCTACTTTTGTAATACGTGGGACAGAATGACATTGTCCATAATTAAAGCTTCTCTGGCCTGAGGCTGAGGGAAGCCAGCTACTAAGGGGTGATTAGGATATAAAACCAACATCCTGTTTTCTATTTTAAAATTGTCTCTAAAAATCCCATGCTCTTTATGATGAGAATGCAGATAGGAGAGTTCCCTCACCTCTAACCATGAACCGTCCAACATTTTTAATTTCCTAGAATTCAAGATTGCCTTGCAGATATATGTTTGCCCCAGACTTCCTTATTTGAAACTAAATTGAACAATATTAAATTAGTCGACTGCAAGTAAAGTCAAGCATGGTTATGATGGAGTAACAGATTTTCTCTCCTGCCCTGAGCATCTAG
>NW_027531318.1:6348773-6462886 GCF_008692635.1 Crocuta crocuta
GCCTGCCGTGAACATCTAGAAAACTAGACACAATATACGAGAACATTATTTTCAGACATTAGACAGCAAGCCATACAGGATCATTGCCCTTGAAAGATAGAAACCAAATACGGAGAGTCTTATGATTGTCGTGAGTTTCTGCCCAGAGGCACATTTTCAAACCAGAAAGGTAAAACCCAGGCAGGAGATGGCAGTTGAAGTGGAGGAGAAAGAGATAAGAGGCCAAGGCAACTGGAATTCGTGGAGGAGAGTACCTGAGAGTAAGAGGCCACCCAGAAGGAGAACACCAGAAAACTGCATAGGGATTCCATTGAGTTTTTGACTTAAGGTTTAAAATGGGCTTGCGAGGGGTAAAACTCCATGAAGCTAGTTAGAAAACAATTATCAAGGACCTGTACAATTACAGAAATAGGAGACATTTCAGTTCTGACCAGTCAGAGGGGAGAGAACTTGGTGAAACCCTGGACATTCAAAAGGCACTACAAGGCTATGCCTTGGTAGTTGGATTAAATTGGCCCTACCATAAATACTACTTTCAAACTTCCCTACCACAATTTAAAAGCAAGTATTAAAAGGGTCAAGCTGATTGAAATTAACTACATGCCAAGACAAAATCCAATACTCCTTAAAGGACCTTGACAGCATAGTCAAGACACTTAAAAATGTAATAAATACTATGTTTAGTATCCAACAAAATGTTGTTATATGTGCAAAGAGGTATAAGAATGTGACCCATAGCCAGGAGAAAGAGTAGTAAATGTTTAGTCCCAGAAGTGACATAGCTAATTGAATTACCAGGCAAAGAATTTAAAATAATTTATATATATGTGTGTGTTTATATTGAGGACTTAAACAAAAACATGAATAAAATGAGGGAAATGAAATATATAAACCAATCACCTACTACTAAAAATATACAATATTGGAAATTAAAAATTCAATTAATGAATTTAATAGATTAGGCACTTCAGAAGAAAAGATAAGAGAATGTGAAGAGAAAGCAATGGAAATTATTGAAAATAAAACACAGAAAGGGGAAAAGATTTAAAATAATGAAGAGCGTCAGTGACCTATGGGACAATATCAAATGATCTAACGCATGTGTCATTAGAGTTTTCAAAGGAGAAAAGATGAACATTATAAACCCAGGGGTCCAAAATTAGTGAATATCAAGTAAGATAAACATTAAGAAAACAGACATTGTGATCACATTGCTGAAAATTAGTGATTAAAAGGAAATCTCAAAAGCAGATAGAGAAAAAAAGAGACATTACACACAGGGGGCACAAATCCTAAAATTACCAACTTCTCAAAAAAAACAAGATGAGCCAGAAGACAAAGGTATATCTGTAACACATTTAGAGAAAAACAGCTGCCAGCTTAGAATTTTATAGAGAGAGCAAATATCCCTCAAACAAAAAATATAGACACTTTCCCATAGACAAAAGCTGAGAGAATGCTTTCTGGTAGACCTCCACTCCAATAAAAAGATTGAAGGATATTCTTTAGGCTGGAGGAAAATGGTATCACTTAACTGCCTTAGCAAATGAATCCACCAGAGGAATGAGGAGTGTTGGAGATGGTAACTATGTGGTGAATATAAAGAGGCCCTTTTCCCCATTTAAAATTTTTATTTAAAAGATAATTGTTTAAGGCAGAAATGCATGAGATACATAACATGTTGAAGTAAGGTGCAGGGCAACATAACATAAAGGATGGGATGGGGAAATAGAAGTATAGAGTTATAAGGTGCATGTATTATATGTGAAGTGGTGCAATGTTATTTGAAGGTAGAATGTGAGAAGATGATGCATATTGTAAACCCTAGAGTAACTACTATAAATAAAACTGAAGTGTAGCTAATAAGCCAATGGAGGAAATAAAAAGAGTACTGAAAACTATTCAATAATCCAAAAGAAGGCAGAAAAAAAATGAACCAAAACCAAATGGCACAAAGAGAAAATAAACAAACAAAAAACAAGACAGTGGATTTTAAAGTAACGATATCAGTAATTACATTGACTATAAATGATCTAAACTAAGGTTCGACAAACTGGCCCACAGGCCTATGCTCTGTTTTTGTAAATAAAGTTTGATTGGAACACAGCCACACTTACTTCTTTATATCTTCTCTATGAATGCTTTTGTGCTACAGAGAGAGTTAAAATGTACACCTGAGACTGTGCACAAGACAAAAAAAAATTTACTATCTGGCCCTTTAGGAAGCAGTTTGCTGTCACTACCAACAACAGCCAAAGTATGGAAAGAGTCCAAATGTACATCGAGTGATGAATGGATAAAGAAGATGTGAAATACGATGGAATATTACTCACTGATCAAAAAGATGTAATCTTGCCATTTGCAATAATGGGGATGGAATTGGAATGTATTATGCTAAGTGAAATAAGTCAGAGAAAGACAAATATCATATGATTTCACTCATATGATATTTATTTTAAGAAATATTTATTTTAGGGGCGCCTGGGTGGCTTAGTCGGTTAAGCGTCCAACTTTCGCTTAGGTCATGATCTCGCGGTTCGTGGGTTCGAGCCCCGCGTGGGGCTCTGTGCTGACTGCCAGCTCAGAGCCTGGAGCCTGATTCAGAGTCTGTATCTCCCTCTCTCTCTGACCCTCCCCTGCTCACGCTGTCTCTCTCTCTCTCCTAGAAATAAATAAAAAATATTAAAGAAAAAAAAGAAATATTTATTTTAAGAAATAAAACAGATGAACACAGGGGAAGGGAAGAAAAAATAAGATATAAACAAAGAAGGAGACAAACCATAAGAGACAAACTGAAGGTCGCTTGTGGGGTGTTGGGTGGTGGAAGGGCTAAATGGGTGATGGGCATTAAGGAAGACAATTATTGGGACCAGCACTGGGTGTTATATGTAAGCGACGAATCGCTAAATTCTATTCCTGAAAATTTTATTATACTATAGGTTAACTTGGATTTAAATTTTTAAAAATGTTAAAAAGGTAAACCACAATGAGATATCAGAAAGAGAGAGAGAGAGAAAAGAGAAGGAAAGAAAGAAAGAAAGAAAAAAGAAAGAAGGAAAGAAAGAAGGAGAGAAAGAAAGAAGAAAGAAAGAGAGAGAGAAAGAGAGAAAGAAAGAAAGAGAAGAAAGGAAGGAAGGAAGGAAGGAAAGAAAGATGGAAAGAAAGAAAGAAAGCCGTTGCTGACCTCTGATCTAAAAATTCTTAATGAAAAGCAGAAATTGTTGCACTGGATATAAAAGCAACACCTATTTGCTGTCTGTAAGAAATTCACAGTAAATATAAAAATGCAGATAAGATAAAAGATGAAAGAATGGTGGGGAGCCTGGGTGGCTTAGTTGGTTGAGTGCCTGACTTCAGCTCAGGTCATGATCTCTATTTATGAGTTCGAGCCCCATGTCAAGCTCTGTGCTGACAGCTCAGATCCTGGAGTCCTTCAGATTCTATGTCTTTCTCTCTACCCTCCCCTGCTTGTGCTGTGTCTGTCTCTCTCAAAAATAAATATTTAAAAAAAAATTTTAAGTTAAAGAATGGAAGGAAATATATTGTGCAAAGAAACTGAGTCACTATAGTACTATCAGGTTAAGTAGATTTGGGGATAAGAAATATTATCGGAGTTAAAGAGGGGCATTGGCACTAATGATAAAAGGGTCAACTAATTAGAAAGACTTAACAATCCTCAATATGTATGTACCTAATGACAGAGCTTCAAAAACTGACAAAGCTGAAAGAAGAAATATATAAATTATAACTTTATAGTCGGAGATTTCAATACACCTTTCTCATTATTTGATAGAATAAGTGAGAAAATAAGTATATAATATACTTATATATTATAGATACTTATAAAATATACATAGTATATATATAGTATACATACTTATTTTATATATGTAGGATAGAATGTCCACCTAGCAGCTGTAGAATACACATTATTTTTTCAAATGCACATTTACCATAATTATATGCTATATGGTGATCATAAATCTATATCACAAAATAAGGTTCAAATCATTTTGAAGGTTTGAAACCATACAGACTACTGCAATAGAATCAATTTAGAAATCAAGTATAAAAATTCATCCTGGGATCATTCCTTATAATCATCTTAGGCATTCTCTTTGCCTCTCACCTTTATTAAAATGTCTTGTTTTGTGGATCTGTGTCTTATTTCTTGGTTTACTTTACCCTTTTGAGGGAACACCTTTTCCTGCTCTGTGCTCTGTCCTCTGACTTCTGGCAGAGTTGAACAGTGAACACCAGCAGCAGATCGCAAGGAAAAAGGAGAGTGAAGTTGGGATATTTATGTTTCCTCAGCTTTTATTCTGTCAAGTCACCAAGAACAAACTGTGTCCCTTGTTGGAAGGTCACAGCTCCCACAAGGTAGCCTTCTCCATACAGACCCTGTACCTGGGTGTGGGTCACAGCTCTCTCTCCATTACCCCTTGGGCCAGGAGTTAGTAATGGTCTGCCGTTTCCAACCCCTTACTTCATTCCTCCTGGGGTTTCCCTGCAATCTGACTGCAAGTAAGTAGCCCCCCTTTAAAAATTCTTGAATTACCTAGTTTGAATTGGTTATGCTTTACAGTCAGGATTCTTTCCATAAGAAAGACAACTTGCTTGTCTTAAAATATATTCATTTTATACTCACAATATATTGATGATTCAGCTAGTATAGAATTTTAAATTGGAAATAGCTTTTCTTCAAGATTTTAAAGACATTAGTCTATTTTCTTCTAGTTTCCCAGAGTTGATATTGAGAAGTCTGATGCTGCTCTGATGCTTGATCTTTTGTATGGAACATGTTTTTCTCTCTCTTTGAAGACTACAGTGTATTCTAATACTCTGTAGTTTTCTGAAATATCATGAGGCTGTTCCTTAATGGGAATCTATGTTAATTGACTGTACTGATCCTGTGATGAAATTTATAAGTTGAAAATGCATGCCCTTCTGTTCTGGAAATACTTTTGAAAGATATCACTCTATCTACTGTTTCTCTTCTACTTTGCTGAAACTTGTATTGTTCAGATCCATTTATTTTTCTTATCCTTACTTCTCTTATTTTCCATCTGTGTCTTTCCTTTTCTTTCTGCTTTTAGGGAAAGCTCCTTAATCTTATTTTCTAACTTATCTATTGAGGTTTTCATGTCTGTGATCATATTTTGAATTTCTAGGAGCTCTTGTTCTCTAAATGTTTCTTTTGTTTTTATAAAAGAAAGCATCCTTTTCTTATTTCATTGATGTGACTGACATATTATCTCTCTGAAGATATTAATGATAGTTTCCTTTATCATTTGAAATTTTAATTTCTCTGTATAATCTCTGATTTCAACATGTTACTTTTATCTGATTTTGTTTTTTTCTGTTTTGTTTTTGTTTTGTTTTATTTTGTCTCGTTCTTTCACATCAATGACAGTTCTATGATGTCTGGTGATCTCTGTTTATCTGCACTTATTTAAGAAAGAGAGACTAAAAAACTGATTAGGAGTTCTGTACACAAACCCTGGGATTTTCAACTGTGTATCTCACTACACAGGGAAATTTGGCTAGTTTTGTTCATGGAGAGGTCCCACTCAGAATCTTTAGTTATTTCCTTTTCATCTGTCTGAATCCCCAGAATAGAATCTTCTCAGCTGGCTTCCATCACTCTGGGATCTAAATGGAGGGAAGTGACTGGGACTATGGAGATTTTAATTCAATCTCCCATGTCTTCAGTATGGAGCTCTCCCATTCACAGGACGTTGAACCCGCTCAGTTGAGAGACTTTCTCCTTGCTCTGTTCAGAAGGGGAAACTCCAGGATTCTGCCAGGACTGGGGAGAAGTCAGTAGCTGAATGGAGTCAGGAAGGGAATATGATGGCCTAGCTGCTCCTTAACTGGATTTCCAATCGATCCTCCTATTTTCTACCTACCTTCACTCAAGTTTCCAGAATTGGCTGATCCTGCTGATTTCTGAGCTCTTTTGGGATTCTGTGGTTGCTTCTTGGCTTTTCCCACTGTCGGTTTAGGACTCAAATGTCCCTAATTACTAAATGAGCCAGCACTTGTCCTCTTGCTTTTCAGCTTCTAAAAATGTACATGTCCATGGGTTCCACTCCTGAAACCAATACTGCATGGTAGGTTAACTAACTTGAATTTAAATAAATACATTTTTTAAAATGTACATATCTAGTCACTGGGTTTAACTGGAAGACTCCATTGGCAAACTCTTGGTGAATGCTAATGAAATTGAACATGGATGAGCAGAGATTTAAAATTCACACCTGTAGGAAGGTGACGAGTGTTTTAGCCCAGAAAGTAAGGAATTAAAGATAAGAAATATCTACTAGTCATTTTCAAGCATTTGATAAGTTTCTATGTGTAAAGTTGAACAAATTCATTTGGAATAAATCCAGAAGAAAAACTAGAATTAATGGAAGAAAGCTTTAAGGGGTAGATTTGGCTCAAAAAAAGAATGTTCTAAATTAAGAGTTGATCGACAGTTGTGCGCTCTGCCTCAGGAGTTAGTGAGCATTCTGTTTTAATGTAGGTACAGGGACAATTTACTAGAAAATTAACACATTGTTCAATCTTTCATACATTCAGACATAGGTACTGATTATTTAGTAGTGTCAAAGAGAAATTAAAAGTTTATTTCTTGCTTCTAAGGAGTTTGCCGTATAATATAACTCTGTGCCTTCACCCTTACTTCTCATTCCTTCCATTCATTTATTTAATGAATATCTATTGAACCTCCAAACTATAGCCAAGAACCACTTTGAGCAGTGAGCATACATCAGTGAAAAAATCAGGTAAAACCCCTGCCCTTGCATTGTAGAATGGGGTGGACTGGTTGAGTATCTCTTGCATGTTATTCTGCATGACTCCCAGCCATGACCATTCAGATCTTTCTATCTCTCATCTCAACACTTGCAGTGGTCCTTACATGGTCTCTTCTTCAATCTATCTCACACCTTGTTTGCAGATTAATCCTTCTGGAGCAATGCTCAATCAACTGACCTCTGTTGATTTCCTATTGCAGGCAGAGATCAGTACACATGTCTTAGCCTGGCTTCCAGGTCCTTCACAGTCAGGTGGTAATCAACCATTCCAACTCCATGGTCCTGATATTTGTCTTCATGTTCCCTTTGTTCTAGATAATACAAATGTCTCACTGCTCTCTGTGCTGGCCCCAAAGCTTCTCACCTGCACCTTTTAGCTTTCATTGTTCCCTTAACCTGAAATGACTTATCTCTGAGTATCCAAATCTTACTTATCCTCCAAGTGTTAGATCAAATATCATTGTGCCTACAAAACTTTCCATGACATTATCAATAATGTCTTTGTCCTCTGAAGTCCACCACACTCAGCCAACACCTGGTTATAGTCATTTACCTTCATAAAGCATATAAAATTTCCTAATACCAGAATTCATGTCTGATGTTTTCTGCCAGCCTCAACTCTGTGCACATGTATAATTTCCTAATCAATTGAAGTAGGAGCCTTGGAGTGAATTCTAGCTTAATTTCTACCGTTGAAGAAATTTAAAATATATTTATTTGTCTTATTCTGTACAAATAAGCATAAATGCATACTTTGAGCAAATTACTTATGGAAAGCAGTTGGCAAACAACTCTCTCCTTCCTATTGAACATATTTAATGTCTGTATGCATGAAAGGATAGTAAGGTCTTTTGTCCACCCCTCTGTTTTCCTGGTGGCTTCATAAAAACCATCCTAGAAGGAATACGTCATTATTGGGCAAGTAGGGCCACAGAACTCTGAGTGTCACCCTGAGCAGCCATTCCGTAATTTGTTGCCATGGTATAGACCTACTTGCACATCTGAACTCCAAATTTCCATGAAAACAGAAAATGGGTGGCTATTCCATTTATCAGTTTTCCTGCCTTTATCCCCCGAGATGTTATTTTTGGAAAGTCAAAACTGCACCTGAGCAGGCAACATGACAGTGGTTCTTCTCCTGTAGCTTAGCACGTCTGCACCATGTGAAACTGTTTATCTGAAAAATGCCATAGTCAGTGCTTCCATCCTCCAGCTGGGTCTGGGCTGTCGTATTGTAGTGGCTCTCATAGTATGCCATGCAGATCCCTAAAGACGGAAAAACCAGAAATGCCAGCATAAATGCATGTTTCTCCCCAACCCTGCTCTTAGAGGAGAGTTTTTTATGCATGTTATAATAATGCCAACATAGCTTGGGGAAGGACAGGACAGGTAGTATACCCACGGGGTACACCCAAAGCCACACACCTAGTCAGTGGCTGCACCTGGACTAGATGGGGACTCAGGTCCTCCCCCTACCGCGCCAGCAAAGGTGGCATTGTTTTCTCCCTCCCTGGCTGGTGGATTCCAGGGGTGAAGACAGGAGGGGCAGGAAGGAGGACAGGAGCCCCGGGGAGCAGCGGTCGGAAAGAACATGTAGATAGTCAGCAGGTGTCCCTGGACAGACTGTGGAAAAGCTGGGGACAAGCCAAAGCTGGAGGGGTAGGGAGGCTTTGACATCTCGGGGAGAGTAGTGGGGGGGAGGAGATCAAAGGTAGAAAAAGAATAGGAAGGAAGAAATCTCACAGTTTCCAAGGCTAAAGCCCTGGTAATTGTCCAGGCCAGCCCTTGAAAATATTTTTGCCAGTTTACAGCGAGTGTAGACTTTGGGCTCAGTGACCGTGACCAGGCAGCCAATCAGGGCCAAGATGCTGGCAGCCTTCATCCCCAGGCCTGTTGGAAGCAGAACCTGTCAAAGACAGGAGACCATGTCAAACAATCTTGCACTGTCCTGAGTCCTGAGATTAAGTCTGTTGCCATTGAGAACTTCAAAATCTGCCACAGTTGTTGATGGTCCTGCCCAAACTTCTCCTGGTACTTTTATTTCACTTTACTTTATTTTATTTATATTCTATTTTAATTTTTAAATTAAAAAATTTTTATTATAATTGACACACAGTGTTACATTAGCTTCATGTGTACAACATGGTAATTTGACAAGTTTATACATTATGCTATGCTCACAACAAGTGCAGCTACCATCTGTCACCATACAACACTATTACAATATCATTGACTATATCCCCTATGCTGTGTCTTTTATTCCTATGACATCCTATAAATGGAAGCTTGTGTCTCACACTCCCCTTCACCCATTTTGCCCAGCCCCCCACTTCCTGTTTCTTTCAATCATTGAGAAGCAGCATGGGGAAAAAAACAGAGTATAGGACTATATAGTACAGGGAAGGAATGAGTGCAGGCTCTTTCCTTAATACTTTTCTTCATGGTCACTTTCAAGTAAATGCTACATTCCTGGGATCAGGCAAGCAAAGAAATGAACCCTCTTTTGTTGAGGCTCAGTGAGAAACCACAGAGGGCACTCCATTTCCAGGATTCCCATTCTAACTCCATGAATAGACCAAAATAGAATACAAAGAGTTAAGCATTCCTTGTATGTGTGGAAACATACACCCCAGTTTCAACCAGAGATGGCATATACGTGGGTCTGCAGGGACAACTTTTAAGATTTATTAATTGGGGCTTTATTGAAATAAGATTTATAGGTGTCTGGGTGGCTCAGTTGGTTAAGCATCCAACTCTTGATTTCAGCTCAGGGCACGATCTCATAGTCATGAGAATGAACCCCACATTGGGAGGACCCTGCTTGAGATTCTCAGCATGGAGTCTGCTTGAGACTCTCTCCCTTCCTCTCCCTCTACCCCTCCCCCACTTGTGTGCATGCACTGGCACTGTCTCTCTCTCCCTCAAAAAATAAAAATGAAATAAAATAAAAGAAACAAAAAGATTTAGCATCTTTCTGCACTTGACTAGAAATTTCTAAAGCTATTGGTTTCCTCTCCTAGAGTTACATTCTTCAATTGAAAGGTGATGCTAAAAACAGGGCTGAGTATTCATAAAGGCCAGAGGAAGAGTCACTATGGGGGCTTTAAAGTAACTAAGCAAGTAACTACAAGTTAAGTAAAGTAACTACAAGTCATCTGGGGTATGTAGAATACATACTGGTGAATAGCAAGGGTCAGCAAGCCAGGCCTGCTTTTGTAAGTAAAGTTTTATTGGAACATAAATTACCCATTTGGTAATATAATGTGTATGGCTGCTTTTTGCAGGGTTGAGTGATTGTGTTAGAGACCATATACGTCACAAAGCCTAAGATAGTTATTATCTGATCTCTTCTAGAAATGGTCCCTAATATACAGCAATGAACTATATGCCAGGCACTGAGAGGGAGATACATGAGGTTTAGGATACAGAGCTTACAGATTAATCTGGTTTCCATCCCTTGCCTTAGAATCTTACTGGTCACAAACAAAACAAAATAAGACCTAACAGAAGTGGTAGCCCCAAGCACACTGTTCTCTGTCCTTCAAGCCAGAATTTGCCATTGCTGGTTCTTTGGGACAGGTGGCTTCATTGGAGTAATTTAGGTCTCATCAAAAAGGCAGATTCCTGGTGCCTACCCCAGAGATCCTACTCAGGTGATTCTGTGAAAGGAACATTGTTCTACTTACTCAATCAGTAATTGGCAGCTCACATGAGCTTCCTGCAACCCTTGAAGCCATTTCTGATTCTTATAAGGCACAAGTGATCTGTCTTCAACCAAGAATCTTTCTTTAGAGCCTTAGAGAGAGAAGAGTTCCTAACTCTTGTTCCCAACTGCCTAGAGATTCTAGAATCTTATTTCTTGGGACTTGGGTGATAACTGCATTCTGAGCCTTCCTTACCTCTCTTTTTTCTTCCCCTACAACAGCCCTCCTCACTACTCAACTCAGCCAGGGCTTCCCATTCAAGAGCAAGCTCCTCTCTCAGGCAACAGTCTCCAAACTTAATCACAAATCCCATCAATAAAGAAATTTGAGCATGTAACCCCAGTAGGTATATATCAAATTACATTATGTTCTTCTGTACTAATGTTACATAAATTATAAACATACACAAAATGAAAATTTGAAAAAGGATGAGATAGAGGTGAAACTAGCATTTAAAAATTGTATTAATGGCACAAAATGTCTTGTTATAATTTGTTATTATTAATACATATTTTTAGTGAGATCAGCAATACAACCCAACTAAAAAATGGACAAGTGGTCTGAACAGACATTTTATCAGAGAAAACGTAAAAATGGCAAATAAGCATATGAATGATCTTTTGTCATTAGGGAAATGTAAACTAAAACCAAAATGAAATGCCATTTCACATCTCTTAGAATAACTAAAATCAATCAAACAGACAATACGAAAAGACGATGATGCTATGGATCAGTGAGAAGTCTCATTCATCACTGGTGGAATGCAAAATTGTACAGTCATCTTGAAAACAGTTTGGCAGTTCTGACAAAGTTAAACATAGACTTTCCAATTACATCAACCATCACATTTCTGGTATTTATCCAAGTGAATTGAAAACTTGTGTTTGCATGAAAACAAGTTAGCCCATATTTATAGCAATGATTCATAATCATTCAAATGGAGGCAACCAGATGTCCTTCAGCAAGAGAATGTACACAAAGCTTGGCATATCCATTCAGTGGAATACTACTAGGCAATAAAAGCAATGAGCTATTGATTTCCAGAACATGGATGAATCTCAAGTGCATTTTGCTAAGTTAAAGAAAAAAGAAGACTATATGTTTCAGGATTTCATTTATGTGACATTATGAAAAAGAAAAACTATTGGATTGAAAATAGATCAGTGGTTGCCAAGGGTTAAGGGTGGGATTGCCTACAAAGGTAGTGCACAAGGGAAATTTGAGGTTAATGAAACCATTCTCTGTGGTACTGGGGTTGCAAATACATGAGTCTACGTATTTGTCAAAACCCACTTAACTGTGCACCAAAAAGAATGAATTTTGTTGAATGCAAATTTTAAAAAATCAGCCCAGGTGTTGGGGAGATCCCAAGCTGGAATGCAGACTGTGACAAACCTGTGTTACAGATCTTTGACATAGCTGAGAGGAATGGAAAAAGAGATATTGATCTAGATAATTTTGAAAAACAGTGTTTTCAGCGGATAATTAAGTCTAAGGACAAAAAATGTCTGTGTGTCAACACTGTACTGTAGTTAGTAAATTAGTTTCTCATGGTAAGAGTTAGTGATTTTAAAACTATTTTACATGTATACTAAGATTAAATGAGTAAGTAAATTATGGGTAATGGGCTTCACACTGTCAGAGGAAGAAGTCACACATAAGCAAAAGAGGAAGTCTAGAATGAATCCTGTGGTGCTGGATTAGAATCAGAGATTATCTATCTATCTATCTATTTATCTATCAACTATGTATCTGTCATCTATCTTCTGTATCTATCTTCAGATAGATATACACATGCACACACACATATACATACATACAAGTGTATGGTACACATATATTTATATTTTCCCCTATCTTTGATATATTTCAGCTTTGACAGAGAAATAAATGTAGGTATGTGTGTATACATGGCTTATATACACTTATTTCTTAACTCCATCTTCTGAGAGGACCTAGAGGATGTGACACTCAGTAACAATGAGCACACTCAGGACGCAGATCTTGCTTCCAGCACCATTTTCCAATGAAGGAAACCAGGACTTCTTGCAAAACTGGCTAATTTCAGAACTGGGGCATGAACATGGAGGATGAGCTTGCCTGGAGCATCTTATTAGTATTATTTTAAGGAAGTGCTTAAAAAGACATGAAGAGGGATGGTGTATTATATCCAAGGAAGAGAAGAGCCAAACTAAAAGGACATTAGTGGCCAAAGCTGGAACAGTTTGAGCAACCAGATAAATAACAATAGCATGGATTATAACTCAGAAAATAAAATAAATATCTATGAGTGTATACTGACATAAATAAATGATTGGATAAATAAACATATGGGGAGAAGGGACAAATCTTACTTACAGAAGAATTTTAAATAATCTATGTGGATAATCCCCCTCCAGGAAATGGGGCTTAATTCTCCTTCTTTTGAGTAGGGGCTGGATTTAGTGACTTGCTTCCAACAGAGTATGGGAAGGGGGAAAACAGAAACTTTGTAGTAGAGAAATCTGGTGGACTTCACCTTTGCCAGTGTTGAAGGTTAACCTCACCAGGGAGGAGTCATATAATGTACCCACTGATAGGATGTAATGAGAGGGGCATTTGACCTCTATGGTTTTCTTCCCTGATATCTACAAGCCTCATCTAATCATGAGAAAATAAGTCAAATCCCAAATGAAGGACATTCTACAAAATACCTCATCAGTACTCTTCAAATGTGTCAAAGTCAAGAAAAACTTTGGCTGGGAAAATGTTACAGACTGAAAGAGGTTAAGAAGATATGATGATTAAATACAATGTGGTATCCTGGATGGACCCTGAAAATTAAAAAAAAGACAATATTGGAAAATGCAGTGAAATCTGAATAAAGCCTGTGCCAGTGTTAATTTCTTAGTTTTGACAGATATACTGTGGACATGACAGATGTTAATATTAAGGAAGCTAAGAAGGGTATATGGAGACTGTGCTATCTGGGAAACATTTCTGCAAATCTAAAATTGTTCTAAAATAAGTTTAAAAATCGGCTAGTTCACATACTTCTGATAGCCACTTAGAACAGAAAAGTTGAGCAAATTTGAAACATTTGTGTGATATTGTGATTTATAGTAAGCAATATATATTTGATCTTCATTCTGCTTCTGGCACAAAACTAAAACCCTTGGAATTTCCTAAGTGATAAGAGTGATAAAGGCGTCTTGATGTTTATAACAAATCCTTTTCATGTTAATGTTTATGTTTATGAGTTTATGTTAATGAGGTGACTTCTGGAGAGCACCAAAGGATAGGGCTGGTTGCCAGCAGCACCAGCCATGTGATAGGGGGCTGGAACTTTTAGTCTACCCCCGCCGCCCTGACCTCCCAGAGAGAAGAGGGTCTGGAAGTAGAGTCTAGTTCCCAATGGCCAATGATCTAATTCATGAAAGCTTCATAAAGACCCAAAAAGAATGGGGTTTAAAAAGCTTCAGGGTTGGTGAACTGTAGGAGGTGGTATGTCTAGAAAGAGCATGCGGGCTCTGCACCCCTTCCTATATGCCTTCCCCTTTATATCTTCCAACTGACTCTTCTTGAGTTTTATCCTTTTATAATAAACTGGTAAACATAAGAAAGTGTTTCTCTGAGTTCACTGAGCTGCTCTGGGAAATTTATCAAACCCAAGGAGTTGGGGGGTCTCTGGAATCTCCAATTTATAGCCAGTTGGTCAGAAACACAGATGACAATCTGGATTGTGACTGGCATCTGAAGCAGAGGGCAGTTTGTGGGACCGAACCCATAACCTGTGGGACCTACCTGGAGGCAGGTAGTGTCAGAACTGAGTTAAAGTGTACGATACCCAGACAGGGTCTGCTGAACATTGGAGAATTGCTTGGTGGTGTTGGAAAAACACACAAACACATATTGGACTTATTATTGTAAACTAAAAATGATTAATTTCTAAATTTGACAGCCCTTTTACTACATTACCAATGAAAAACCCAACAAACACATGGCACAAAAGATTTTCAAAATCACTCTTCTCATTACCAATTATTGCAGAGATCCTACTATTTAACTGCCTCATTTTAATAAAGTTAACCACATTAACTACTAATTCCTACTAATATAGTCTGATCTTACTTATTTTTTTATAAAATGAGACCACATGGGTGATATACTAGGCTATCTAAACCACCATCAATCGCAATAAGCTGACAGGAAGGAATAGATACATGATTCTCAACCCACTTATCTGTGGCCATGTAAAGTAAGATGAAGAACACCGGGCCATAGGGCTTAGCGATGTGATGGGTGGTGATTGGTTACTGGAATTGGAGAGGAACCCATCCTTACAAGGTGATGGATCCTTTGACTTGGGGTGGCTAGGTGGCTCAGTCAGTTAAGTGTCCAGCTCTTGGTTTCAGCTCAGTTCATGATCTTATGGTTCATAAGTTCAAGATCTGCATTGGGCTCTGCACTGGCAGTGCAGAGCCTGCTTGGGATTCTCTCTCTCTCCCTCTCTCTCTGCCCCCCATGTGTACCCTGTCTCTCTTTCTCAAAATAAATAAATAAACTTTAAAAAATATTCTAAGACTTTCTCTGAATTTTTTCTCTATTACTTCTCTGAAATAATAAGGAAACAGGACAAAACCATTTTCTTTACATTTTTTGTTTCATTGTGTTTTTATTGTGTGTGCTTATTTTTAGTTTCCAGTGCCATATATAGAAGAGAAACATTTTAAAAAATTTTTTTAATGTTTTATTTATTTTTTAAAGAGAGAGAGACACAGTGAACAGGGGAGAGTCAGAGAGAGAGAGAGACACAGAATCTGAAACAGGCTCCAGGCTCTGAGCTGGCTGTCAGCACAGAGCCCAATGTGGGGCTCAAACCCACCAACCGTGAGATCATGACCCGAGGTGAAGTCAGAGGCTTAACCGACTGAGCCACCCAGGCGCCCCAGGAAAGAAACATTTTTATGAGTAGAAGAAACTAGTAAGGGTAAGAATGCAAGTTCTGCA
The DNA here is from genome assembly GCF_008692635.1 of Crocuta crocuta. NCBI lineage: Eukaryota > Metazoa > Chordata > Mammalia > Carnivora > Hyaenidae > Crocuta > Crocuta crocuta. The sequence goes on from NW_027531318.1 coordinate 6,364,285, forward strand.
ATCACACTGTGAGAATCTGAACTTGCCAACTGCTGCTTGTTACTTTAAATTCTCTGTGCCCTGGTTGTGTTGTCTGTCAAATGGGGTGATAGAAGCATTTTCTTCAATAGGGTCTCCATAAAGACCAAGTAGGATAATACACATAAGCTGTCAGAATGCTGCCTCACACATAAGAGCTCACTGTATTCTGGTTATCATCATCATTATAGGCATTACAAATTTGATGACTTTTTATTACCACGATGAAGAAAATGAAGTATTAGGTAAATGCAACAAGGTGAGTTTGGTAGTTATTTTGGTGAGAACATTCAGCATAAAGGTTCATTCACTGGAAAGGTACAGAGGTATCTTTTAGTTAGAGTTCTAAGTTTCTGGGGATCTGAAAATCTCCAATAATTGTATACAAAATGGTAGAATTTGTGTGCGTTTTTCTAGGTATAGACTCCAAATTTGACAAGATTCTCAAAGGAATCTGGGGCTTCCAAAATATTAGGAATTGCCACTTTTGAGCCGGCATAGTCAAGGTTAAATAGCTTTGCTCCTTGAACACTCTCCTTCACCTGGAGACCCAGGCAAGGATAGGATACAAATCCTTGTCTGTCTTTCATGCCACACTCATCGTGCACTGGCTCTTTCTTATTGTTTCTATTCTTTGACATTTTTGGTATTTACTGAATGCATAATGAAAGCTCTCCAATGTTCCAAACACTCTAAGATTTGGGGGTCATGATTTAGGACATTAGGATAGCATTGGTTCCTCCGTGACACATTTACTAACTTTGTGGCACCCCAAGAATTTCTTCATTCATTCATGTTGTAACTTTGGGAGAATCTGTGTGTGTGTGTGTGTGCGTGTGTGTGCGCGTGTGTGTATGTGCCCGTGCGCATTAACGTTCAGTCTTTCCCACCATACTTTTGATACTTCCCCCCACAAATGCCCACCTATCGGTCAACTTCTTTTTTTCTTGCCATCATCTTTGCAAACCTTCTGCATTTGTACTCTCATATGTCAGCATGTCGTGTTATAGCCATTTCCAATTTTTTTTAAGTCCAAGATAAATGCAGAAAGAACTTGCACTGTGGCTGAACTCTCCCTAACTTCTTGAAAGGAAAATGTCTGTGTGGCATGACTTTTTCCATCACTTAATCCAACTGTGCACTCCCAGAATAAGAAAAATCAGAAACCTAGCAGGCTTATAACCCCTGGCTCCTGTCAGTGGCAAGGAGCTGTTACTGCAGGCCACACAACTGAGGTCTGAGGTCTGAGGTAGCAAAACTACCTCTGGCCTTCAGTGTGTCCACCAAAGGGAGAGCTCCATCTTTTGCTGGAATTCCAGTTATCTTGCCACTATTATGTGAGAAAGTAGTTTTATGTGAATGAGTCTAAGGATCATGGTTTGCTTGCTGTCATTTATTTATTGCGTCTGAGGTTTGCAGTAATTTGTAAGCATGTGTTTAAAATTCCAGTTAACGTTTATCTCCATTCTCAGTGCTAGCAGCCCCCAACAATGACAACTGAATCTTCGGGTGACCTTTCCAATGTATAATTTAGATCTAGGAAACATAATAACAAATCTGGATTCTTGAAGTTTATAAATGAAAGACAAACTATTTATAAACAAATAATAAAACCAATCAAAATGAGTTTTTTTTAACAGGAAGAAACTCTAGAAATGTTATATAGTACCTCATTTTACAAATTAAAAAGCTGAGGATGATGGGGTGCCTGGATGGCTCAGTTGGTTAAGCGTCTGACTCATTCTCTCTCTCTCTCTCTTTCTCTCTCTCTCAAAAATAAATCATAAACATTAAAAAATATTTTAAACTGAGGGTACCATCTACAAAATGAAAAGACAGCCTACTGAATGGAAGAAAATATTTGCAAATCATATATCTGCTAAAGGGATAATATACAAAATGTATTTTTAAAAAACTCACACAGGGGCGTGTGACTGGCTCAGTCAGTTAAGCATCTGATTTCGGCTTAGGTCAAGATCTCATGGTTCATGGGTTCTAGCTCCACATCAGGCTCTGTGCTGACAACTCAAAGCCTGGAGCCTGCTTTGAATTTTGTGTCTCCCTCTCTCTCTGTCCCTCCCCCACTCACACTCTGTGTGTGTGTCTCTCTCTCAAAAATAAATAAACATTAAAAAATTAAAAAAACTCATACAACTCAATAGCAAAAAACTAACAATCCAATTTAAACAATGGGCAGAAGATCTGAATAGACATTTTTCCAAAGAAAACATCCAAATGGCCAAAAGGTACATGAAAAGATGCTCAATATCACTCATCATCAGGGAACTGCAAATCATAACTACAATGAGATGTTGCCTCACACCTGTTAGAATGGTTATTATCAAAACGACAAGAAATAACAGATGTTAGTAGGGCTACAGAGAAAAGGAAACCCTCCTGTATTGTTGGTGGGAATGCAAACTGGTGCAGCCACTATGGAAAATAATATGGAGGTTCCTCAAAAAATTAAAATAGAAATCCATCTGATCCAGCACAGAGTATTTATCTAATGAAAATAAAAATACTACCTTGAGAAAATACATGCACCTCCATGTCGTTGTGGCATTATTTACAATGGCTAAGACATGGAAACAATCTAAGGGTCCATTGATGGATGAATGGATACAGAAAATGTGGTGTATATACAGTGAAATATTATTCGGCCATAACAAAGAATGAAATCTTGCCATTTGCAACAACATGGATGGAACTTGAGGGCAATAAACGAGGCTAAGTGAAATGAGTCAGACAAAGAAAGGCAAATGCTGTATGATCTTATATGTGGAATCTAAAAAACAAAACAACCACGTTCATAGATACAGAGAACAGATTGGTGTTTTGCCAGAGGCAAGGTGTAGGGGAGGGGCCAAACGCGTGAAAGGGATCAAAAGGCAAAAACCTCCAGGTATAAAATAAATTGTGGGGATATAATGTACAGCATGGTGACTATAGTTAATACTGCATTGAGTATTCTATAGTTCCTAAGAGAATTGATCTTAAAAGTTCTCATCACAAGAAGAAATTCTGTAACAAGGTATGATGACAGATATTAACTAGACTTCTTGTAGTGATCATTTTACAGTATATACAAATATAAAATCATTATTTTGTACACCTGAAACTAATATAATGTTGTATGTCAATTGCACTTCAGTTTTGTTTTGTTTTTTTAATAGAAGAAGAAGAAAAAAGGTTGAGTTCTGAAGTTACGCTGTGGCATTTAACATGCAACACAAAAGTCTGGTTCCAAGTAAGTGTACACTAAGTGCTTGTTGAATGAATATTTGTGTTAAGTGGTTTGCCATAAGAAAGAGTCTCCAAGTGGCTGACACCTAGTCAGAGCTTAATAAATATTGAGTTAATAGGACATGTCAATGCAAGCCCAGCAGAGTACCATTTAAACTAGGGAAACAACTCTCCACAAACTAGCCCACCTCACTGTGAAACATGACTGCAGTGTTCACTTTCTTTTTTCTTAAAATGTTTACTTATTTTTGAGAGAGAGAGGGAGAGAGAGAGAGCAGGGGAGGCACAGAGAGAGGGGGGGTACAGAGAATCCCAAGCAGGCTCCATGCTGTCCACGCAGAGCCCAATGTGGGGCTCCAGCTCACTAACCCTGAGATCACTAACCCTGAGATCATGACCTGAGTGGAAATCAAGAGTTGAAGGCTTAACAGACTGAGCCACCCAGGAGCCCCTTGCTTTCCTTTCCAAACATAGCAGTGGTGCAACAGAATTCTAAACAAGACCAACCCCTCTGCCATTGCCTGCTCCCCTTTCCACAAGTTAATTGGCAAGGGTACTTCTATTCACCATGGCTGATCTTTATTGGGGCATTCTGACCCTCTTCCAAGTAGTCATTTCTTTCCCCCAATCTTGATCAGAGCTCCGGTGCCCCATCCAAACCCTCGAGTGCTCAAAAGGCGGGCTCTCCAGATCCCCAGTCTGTTCTGGGAGCCTGTTTCCTGAGGCACTCCTGGCCTAGCCAAGTCCTCATTTTACATCTACTCCCTATATGCACCGGGGCCCAGGATTTTACCCTTGGCCTTATATGTCTCACTGCTTTGATGAGAAGATACTGCTGGTTGCAAATCTGGATAGGTTTTCATGGCAGGGTTTATGCCCCTAGTGAGATTGCAAAAGAAAAGTTGGGGATCCAAGATTGCGTGGAAATTCCACTTGCTAACCCAGATGTGGTAATAATATTTGATATTCACTCAACCAAGCATTCCACGGATGTCAAAACTCATGGGCACTTCCAGGGAGTTATTATTTCTCATTCCATTTGGGGACTTGGGAAAACTCTTTTTTTTTTTTAATATTTTCCCTTTGATGGGTCACCTGGTTTGTGGAGGATTTGAACTTCCCGTTTACGGTTTCTGCACAATCTATGCATTTCCCTGGTCTTTAGCATCTGCAATAAGCAGTGGGAGAAACTAGGCAAAAAAGAAGCTCAAATTGGTCCACTTTGTCTTTAAGGCAGCTCTTATGAAAGATTTCAAGGGAGAAAATGTTAAAATGATTGGTAAGAATGAGGTTTGGGGTTTCTGTGGATTTAAATTGGTATGCCTTTCCTGTGTCCTACTAGAAAGGATAATAAGATTTAATTTGGATTTTGGCGTCAAGAGACCAGCAACTAGCTTTGGGATTATTACAGGCTCTTTTAGGAGATTAATTGAAGATACGTACTTGGCCCAAGGGAGAATCTGGTCCTTTATTTTTTAAAAACACTCTCCTTTGTAACTAACTGCACATAAAAGATGAAAATATGCCTTCATCTATTAAAAATTAGTACTTTTTTCCCATAAAAAGTACTGTGACATTTTTGCAAAACAATGCTTTTCACTCTTGATAGGACTTGATGGTTCAGATTTGTTTTATTTCCCCTTTGATTTATTTGGAAATATATGAAGTCTATGGCGACACAAATGCATGATCAACATGAAGCAAAGGCTGGAGATACTTGGAAGTCAGAATTTTGCAGTATTTGGAAAGCCTGAGTTTTTTAAAATGTAAGAATGTTTTGAAATGCTGAATTTACTTGGCTTAGAAAACCCAAGGACTAAATCTGTATTTAGGCATCACCGGCTCCACCTTCTGCAGCCCTGGGTTCTGGACAGAAACCAGAGGACGCATGTGAATCTGGGAGAGAGTCGGGCTGGCACTGGGCTCAGTTTCCATAACCTCAGGGCAAGGTGAGGAAGCGCTGAGCATCTGAATCGGCCACAGAATGTGAAATGGAAAATCTAATGCGGGCTTTGCCCCTGCCCCTGAGGAAAATATGCATAGAGCGCAGAGAGCCATTGCCCCGAGGGAATATTCCTTGCCTTGGAGACAAAGTCCAAGAGTCACTTTATTTTTAAGGGTCTAAAATAAGTTCACAAAGTCATGCAAGGAAGATGATCTGAATGCAGATCTTTTGTTCCGCTTCTTCGCATGTATCATAGGCCCAAGCTTTGTACGTCGTGGGTGCGTGCAAAGAAACCTCTTTTTGACTTGCATTATTAAAGATCTGGAACATTAGAAAATGTCTTGTTTTTCAGATACTATTAATAATCTCAAGAACGTATGAATTTGAAGCGATCCTCCAACATAGAAGTCTCTATTTTGGAGGAAATGTGTATTTATGTGGTTTGGTTTCTTTTCAGGTTCCACAGCATGTGCCGTATATCACCCACAAAATACACATATACAACAGTATTGCATGTATTTCTTAGTACCCTGCTCAGAGACAAAGGGTCAAAAAATGGCTTGGTGTCAGAAACTGTGCCGAGGAACAACGTGGATAATATTTTCACTGTAGTTTATACCAGCCTTTGTCTTCGTGGGGAGAACATTCTATTTGCTTCCTTTTACGACCGCCAGCAGGGTGTCTTGGAGAAAACAATATCTTCAGAGTTTTAAGGGCTGGGGATTCCAAGACTATAAGTAAAGCCAGGAGCTTTGTCAGAACTAACTGCTCCCTTTGCCTCATAAAGCTGCTATCTACATCAATCTCTGTTTATTTTTTTTTCCTGCTTTTTAATTTGCTTAATGGACTTCAGCTGAAGACTTTCCTCAATGTCTGAGGAAAGTGAAGTCTAATAAACCCCTAAGGATTTAGCAAGCATAGTTCAGCACTTTCGGATTATTTTGTCTGACTTTCATCTTTGCTGCTGCAGAGACAATGGCCGTGGAGGGCCTTGAGCCTCACCCGGAGGATTTGGCGCCTGGGAAGCAATAAACCAGATAAGTCATGCTTCCCTACGCTCTGTTCTGCTCTGCTGTGCTCTTCTTCTTCCTGACTCCCCTGGTCTGCCCTCCTCCAGTCCTCCTCCCCCTCCTCCTCTGCCTCCCCCCCTCGTCCTTTTTTGGTGCTGTTTTATCTCCAGTTTCATATTATTTACTTTCCTGCACTTTCTTTGACTTCTTCGTAAGCCAGAAAATGACAGAGCCTGACGTTTCGGCTCACCCTATCAAGGGCTATAAGGGTTCAGCACGATGAAGGAGATGTTTCTCATGTCTACAAGGAGCTCATACTCTGGTGGAAATGAGTATGAGCTCTGGACATGTCGGGGATGGTGAAAGGAAAGATCTTATTTGTTGGGGGATCGGGGAAAGCTAAGCCGAGAGAGGTAGGATTAGCTGAGGACCCAAGGTTTTGATGGCAAGACTGAAGGCTGAAGAAGCTGATGTTCTAGAGTCGCTCGCTCGCTCACCGTCATGAGAAATCATTGGCTAACTGGTTAAACATCCAGACCAGTGGGTTGAGAAACAAGGTGTACTGGGTCAACATTTTGGGGGTGTACTGGGTCAACATTTTGGGGGCAGGACCCAGGAATCTGTATATTTAACAAATACTTCGGGGGTTCATTAGAAGTTTGCAGAATCACTGACTAAAGCAGTAGGGAGCCTTGAAATTCATAAATCAAAAAAAAATCTTTTATTTTTAAACTTTCTTCTGATGCTTACTCTTTTATTTTCTATTTTTTTAAATTTATTTTTTTAATGTTTATTTATTTTGAGAGAGAGTATGTGCACATGAACAGGGGAGGGGCAGAGACAGAAGGAAAGAGAATCCCAAGCAGGCCCCATACTCCTACTTTGTCTTTTAAAAGCAGCATAGTTTAGGGGCACCTTGGTGGCTCAGTCATTTAAGCATCCAACTCTTGGTTTCTGCTCAGGTCATGAACTCATGGTTCGTCAGATTTAGCCCCTCCTCAGGCTCTGATAGTGCAGAGCATGCTTGGGATTTTCTCTCTCCCCCTCTCTCTCTCCCCCTCTCTCTCTCCCTTTCTCTCTCTCTCTCCCTTTCTCTCTCTCTCTCTCTGTCCCTCTCCCTCTCAGTAAATAGATGAACTTAAAAAAATGAAAGCAGCATATTTTCATAGGTGACTATGATTTTTTTACTTTTACTGTATTTATCAACATATTTGTGCTACTTACTACCCCGTTTCTTGTACCAAGTTTTTTCTTTTCTTTTCTTTTCTTTTCTTTTCTTTTCTTTTCTNCTTATAATGTTTCTTTTTCAGGTAAGATTTAATTTTATTTTATATTTCCTTGATGACATCTTAAGTTATCCAGTGCCTCTGTCCCCCTCCAAAACACCACAGGTGCTGTTAGTAGGCTGGCATGTTTTACATACTTTCGAACTTATCCCCCACTTTCATGTTATTGCCATCTGGAATTTCAGAGCTACCTCTTTTAAAAAATACAATCAGGACACCTGGGTGGCTGTCAGTTAAGCACCGGACCTCCACTCAGCTTATGATTTCATGGTTCATGAGTTCAAGCCCCACATCGGGCTCTCTGCTGTTACCACAGAGCCCACTTGGGATCCTCTGTCCCCCTCTTTTGGCCTCTCCCCCACTTGCATATTTTCTCCCAGTTTCCCTCAAAATGAATAAACTAAAAGAAAACAATTATTAATATTTAACTAACAGGAGTTAGCTGTATCAACTTATTTTACTAACACTTGCCTTGCTAAAGACTATATTCCTTAAAAATTTGGGAAGGCTCTGTAGGTAGTCAATTTTCTAAGCTTTTGTTTGGAAATGATTTTATTTGGCCTTCATGATTGAATGATTGTTTATCCTAGTATGATCGACAGTTACTTTCTCCAGCACTTTGAGGATATTTTGCCGCTGTCTTTTGATATCTGTTATTGGTGAGGTATTTGCAATTACCTATTTTAGACAAGCTTTCATGTTGTCTTCATGATTTTCCCTACTGGTGTTCATAATCTCTCCTTTTGAGTGTGGCTGCTTGCTTCTAATCAATAGACTGTGGCCAGGGAGATGAGATATCACTGCTGGGATTATGGTATGTTGTATAAGACTACTTTGCTAGCAGACTGGCTCTAGAGTCTCACTCTCCTTGCTACTTTGAAGAAACAAATAACTGTGAGTCCTACAATTGCAAGAAAATGAACTCTGTTCACAACCTGAATGGGCTTGGAAGTGAACCCTTCCCCAATTGAGCCTCTACATGCAAACCCAGCCCTGACTGACACCTGGATTGCAGCCTCACAGAGAACCTAGGTAAGCTGTGTTCTGACTGCTAAACCATGGTAACTGTGAGCTAAAGAAATGCATGTGGAGGTTCCAGGGTGGCTCAGTCAGTTGAGCGTTCAATTTTGGCTCAGGTCATGATATCACAGTTCATGAGTTGGAACCCCACATCCAGCTCTGTGCTGACAGCTCAGAGCCTGGAGCTTGCTTCGGATTCTGTGTCTCCCTCTCTCTCTGCCCCTCCCCCACTCATGCTCTGTCTCTCTCTCTCAAAAATAAAACATTTTTTAAAAAATTAAAAAACAAAAGAACTGCATGTGGCTTTAAGCTGCCACACTTGTGTCGATTTTTTTTTCAACTTTAAGGATTTTATTTATTTATTTTTGTTTTTGTTTTGTTTTTTTTTCTTTCATAGTTTATTGTCAAGTTGGTTTCCATATAACACCCAGTGCTCATCCCAACAAGTACCCTCCACCATGCCCATCACCCCCCTTCCCCTCTGTCCCACCCCCATCAGCCCTCAGTTTGTTCTCAGTATTCAGTAGTCTCTCATGGTTTGCCTCCCTCCCTCTCACTAACTACTTTCCCCTTCTCCTCCCCCATGGTCCTCATTAAGTTTCTCCTAATCCACCTATAAGTGAAAATATATGGTATCTGTGTTTCTCTGCCTGACTTATTTCGATCAGCATAACACCCTCAAGTTCCATCCACGTTGCTACACATGGCTAGATTTCATTCCTTCTCATTGCCCTGTAGTATTCCATTGTATAGATAAACTGCATCTTCTTTATCCATTTGTCAGTTGATGGGCACTTAGGCTCTTTCCATGATTTGGCTATTGTTGAAAGTGCTGCTGTGAACATTGGGGGACATGTGCCCCTATGCATCAGCACTCCTGTATCCCTTGGGTAAATTCCTAGCAGTGCTAATGCTGGGTCATAGGGGAGTTCTATTGTTAATTTTTTGAGGAACCTCCACACTGTTTTCCAGAGGGGCTGTACCAGTTTACATTCCCACCAACAGTGTAGGAGGGTACACGTTTCTCCACATCCTCGCCAGCATCTAGAGTCTCCTGATTTGTTCATTTTAGCCACTCTGATCAGCATGAAGTGGTATCGCCATGAATGTGGTTTTGATCTACATTTCCCTGATGATGAGGGATGCTGAGCATCGTTTCATGTGTCTGTTGGCCATCTGGATGTCCTCTGGAGAAGTGTCTGTTCATGTCTTCTGCCCATTTCTTCACTGGGTTATTTGTTTTTCGGGTGTGGAGTTTGCTGAGTTCCTTATAGATTTTGGATACTAGCCCCTTATCTGATATGTCATTTGCAATATCTTTTCCCATTCCATCAGTTGCCTGTTAGTTTTATTGATTATTTCCTTTGCTGTTAAGATGCTTTTTATCTTGATGAGGTCCCAATAGTTCATTTTTGCTCTTGATTCCCTTGTCTTTGGGGATGTGTCAAGTAAGAAATTGCCGCGGTTGAGGTCNATATCTTCGGTTAGGCTCATTCCTAGATATTTTATGGGGTTTTTTTTGTGTGTGTGCAATTGTGAATGGGATCAGCTTCTTGATTTCTCTTTCTGTTGCTTCATTATTGGTGTATAAAAATGTAACCGATTTCTGTATGTTGATTTTGTACCCTGCAAGTTTGTTGAATTCATGGATCAGTTCTAGTAGGCTGCAGGTGGAGTTTCTTGGGTTTTCTATGTAGAGTATCATGTCGTCTGCAAAAAGTGAAAGTTTTACTTCCTCTTTGCCAATTCTGATGCCTTTTATTTCCTTTTGTTGTCTGATTGCTGATGCTAGGGCTTCCGGCACTATGTTAAACAACAGTGGTGAGAGTGGACATCCCTGTTGTGTTCCTGATCTCAAGGGGAAAGCTCTCACTTTTTCCCATTGAGTATGATATTAGCTGTGGGCTTCTCACAGATGGTTTTTATGATGTTTAACTAAGTTCCTTCTATCCCGACTTTCTCGAGGGTCTTTATTAAGAAGGAATGCTGTATTTTGTCAAATGCTTTTTCTGCATCTATTGACAGGATCATATGGTTTTTATCTTTTCTTTTGTTAATGTGATGCATCACATTGATTGATTCGTGAATATTGAACCAGTCCTGTAATCCAGGAATGAATCCCACTTGATCATGGTAGATAATTCTTTTTATGTGCTGTTGAATTCAATTTGCAAGTATCTTGTTGAGGATTTTTGCATCTGTATTTATCAAGGATATTGGCCTGTAGTTCTCTTTTTTTATTGGGTGTCTGTCTGGCTTGGGAATCTAGTGATGTTGGCTTCACAAAATGAGTATGGAAGTTTTCCTTCGATTTCTATTTTTTGGAATAGCTTGAGAAGAATGGTATGAATACTGATTTAAATGTCTGGTAGAATTCCCTTGGGAAGCCATCTGGCCCAGAGCTCTTATTTGTAGGGAGACTTTTGATAACTGATTCAATTTCTTCACTAATTATGGGTCTGTTCAGATTTTCTATCTCTTCCCGTGTGAATTTTGGTAGTGAGTGTGCGTTTAGGAATTTGTCCATTTCTTCTAAGTTGTCCAGTTTGTTGGCATATAATTTTTCATAGTATCCCTGATAATTGCTTGTATTTCTGAGGGGTTGGTTGTAATAAGTCCATTTTCATTCATGATTTTGTCTATTTGAGTGCTCTCTCTTTTCTTTTTGAGAAGCCTGGCTAGAGGTTTGTCAATTTTGCTTGTTTTTTCAAAAGACCAACTCTTAGTTTCATTGATCTGTTCAACTGCTTTTTGACTCCTATATTGTTTATTTCTGCCCTGATTTTTGTTATGTCTCTTCTCCTGCTGGGTTTGGGGTGCTCTTGTTGCTCTCCCTCTAGTTCCTTTAGGGACGCTGTTAGATTTTGTACTTGCACTTTTTCTAATTTCTTGAAATATACCTAAAGTGCAATGTACTTTCCTCTTAGGACTGCCTTTGCCGCATCCCATAGAGTTTGAATTGTTGTGTTTTCATTTTCATTTGTTTCCATATGTTTTTAAATTTCTTCTCTAATTGCCTGATTGGCCCATTCATTCTTTAGTAGGGTGTTCTTTAACCTCCATGTTTCTGGAGGTTTTCTACACTTCTTCCTGTGATTGATTTCAAGTTTCATAGCATTGTGATCTGAAAGTGTGGATGGTATGATCTCAATTCCTTTATATTTATTGGCGCTGCTTTATGTCCCAGTATGTGATCTATCTTGGAGAATGTGCCATGTGCACTTGAGAAGAAAGTCATGGCCTCAGTATGTAGAGTTCTAAATATATCTGTCAAATCCATCTGGTCCAATGTGTCATTCAAGTCCATTGTTTCTTTAGTGATTTTCTGTCTAGTGGATCTATCCATTGCTATAAGTGGAGTATTAAAGTCCACTTACACATTCTTATCCATAAGATTGCTTCTGTTTGTGATTAATTGTTTTCTGTATTTGGGTGCCTCAGTATTCGGTGCGTAGACACTTATAATTGTTAGTTCTTCCTGATGGATAGACCCTGTAATTATTATATAATGCCTTTCTTCATCCCTTGTTACTGCTTTTACTTTAAAGTCCAGTTTGTCTCATAGTAACAGTATACTTATTTCTCCATCCCCTTACTTTCAGTCTGAAGGTGTCCTCAGGTCTAGAATGAGTTTCTTAGAGACAGCAGATAGATGGATTTTGGTTTTTTTATCCATTCGGCTCCCCTATGTCTTTTGATTGGCGCATTTAGTCCATTTACATTCAGTGTTATTATTGAAAAATATGGGTTTAGAGTCATTGCGTTCTTTGTAGGATTCATGCTTGTGGTGGTGTCTCTGATATCTTGCGTTCCCTGCAACATTTCCTTCACAGAGTTCCCCCTCACGATTTATTGTAGGGCTGGTTTAGTGGTGACGAATTCTTTCAATTTTTGTTTATTTGGGAAGACTTTTATCTCTCCTTCTATTCTGAATGACAGGGTTGCTGGATAGAGGATTCTTGGCTGCATATTTTTTCTGTTCATCACATTGAAGTACTCCTGCCATTCTTTTCTGGCCTGCCAAGTTTCAGTAGATAGGCCTGTAACTACTCTGATAGGTCTCCCTTCTTATTTTAGGGCCCTTTTATCCCTAGGTGCTTTCAGAATTCTCTCTTCGTCCTTATATTTTTCCAGTTTCACTATGATATGTTGTGCAGAGAATCAATTCAGTTACGTCTGAGGGGGTTTCTCTGTGCCTCTTGGATTTCAATGTCTGTTTCCTTCCCCAGATTGGGGAAGTTCTCTGCTATAATTTGTTCAAGGACTCCTTCAGCGCCTTTCTCTCTCTCTTCCTCTTCTGGAATTCCTATGATACAGATATTATTCCGTTTGATTGTATCACTCAGTTCTCGAACTCTCCTTTTGTGCTCCTGGATCAGTTTATATCTCTTTCTCTCAGCTTCCTCTTTTTCTATAATTGTGTCTTCTAATTCACCTATTCTCCTCTCTGCCTCTTCAATCCATGCATTGGATGCCTCCATTTTATTATGCACCTCATTTATAGTATTTTTAAATTCATCACTATTTTTAAGCTCCATAGTCTTTGTAGCAATAGCTTCTCTGATGTCTTCCATGCCTTTTTCAAGCCCGTTGATTAATTTTATGACTATTGTTCTAAATTCTTGTTCAGTTATGTTGCTTATATCTGTTTTGAGCAGTTCTTTGGCTGTCATTTCTTCCTGGAATTTCTTTAGAGGAGAGTTCTTTCGTTTTGTCATTTTGGCTAGCTTTCTGTCTCTTGTTAGTTTTAAAAGCTTGTTATGCACTCTGCACCTGCAAGTACTGTTATATTAAAGAAGGCTCATTGACTGTCCAGGGCCTGTACATTCAGGAAGTGTTCTTTGAATGTTGTCTCTTGGTCTCTTTTGTTGAGACTTTGGTTATTTTATTTCCCTACTCATAGTGGTATTTGGGACTCTTCACCATGTGTACTTTGGCTTGTTTCTTGAGGTTGCCCTATGAGGTTGACTTCTTAGTGGACACTGTCTCTTTTCCTCCCAGACTCCTGCATTTCAGTATCCTATGGCTTCCAGCCTTCTCTTAGCACCTGGAAACCTTACTGCTGCTGTTGACCCCTCAATAACCTCAACTTTAAGGATTTTAGAAGTAGCTTTTCAGTGAAGGAGTACAGATCCTTTTAATTTTCTGAATGAATAGTTCCCAATCAATGTTTCTTCAGTTAGAGACAACAAGCTGAAGAATCTTAATTCCAGCCAGCAGTCAAAAGATACCTTGGATCAGATCAATAATATCTGGACAGAGAATCTGGATGCAGGCGCGGTGGCTGCTGCCTATGCTCACGGACCTGAGGACTAAATACCCTCCGGAGAAGCAGAAAGAACGGAGATAGGGCAGGGGAAGGAGGAGAAGGAGGAAAAGAGAGAGAAATGGAAAAGGAAGCGAGGAGGAGGAGGAGGCGGAGGCGGAGGAGGAGGCGGCAGCGGCTCTGTGGCTGCTGAGAGCCCGCACAGCCCTTGTGTTGATCTTTTATGTGGCATAGTGAATATATCACCCACCTGGTACTCATTGTAGGAAATTCATCATATTTCTCTTAAAACTTCTAAAATATGTCTCTTTGATGATCTACAGTTTCACTACAAAGTGTCTAGGTATAGTTTGATTTTATTTATTTTTTTATCCTTTCCACACTTGGCATGCACTACATGTATGACGACTCTTTTTTCCTTCAATTCAGGAAAATCCTCAGCCATTAGTTCTTCAGAAATTGCCACTCCACCATCCTGTATATTCTCTGCTTCTGGAATTCTATTATGTCCTTTAGGTAGGGTTACCTGGATTCTCTTCTATACTTCCCATTTCTTTATCTGCCCATGATTCACTCTGGAGCCCTGAGAACAATATTACAGCACTATTCCTTCCTGCGGCTATGACAAATCTGATATTTATTATCCCTTCTGTTTAGTTTTAAATTTTAGTTTATGTATTTTTTTTTGGGTTCTAGTATTTGTCTTTTGTAATCTTCCTTGTTCTGGATTCAAGTATTTCTGTTTTTGTTTGTTTGTTTCATAATGTCTTGTTCTTGGGTTAGCTTTCTTGGAAAGGTGTGTGTGTGTGTATGCGTGTGTGTGTGCTCACAGTGTGTGTGTGTGTGCCTGTGATCACGCACGCACACATGCACGTTTTCCTTTCCCATGTTAATGCTTCTATCTGGATAGTTTATTATTGTCTCTGCCCCTCAAGGTCCCTGGTTTGGAAACATTTCTTCTTTAGATGTGTCAAGTGGGGATGTGACAGCTCCTGTCCCTAAGCCAGCTAGGACTTACTTACTTTAAGGTCATAAAGCTGCCTCTATCTCCTCTCACCACATCAGGCAGCAGCTCTATGCAGCTTAACAGACCAGCATGAAGATCCCATCCAAAATGGGGAGTCCCAACTTAGACCCTGATTTCATGCATGCTTCAATCGTGAATCCCACTTACTGCTTTGTATTCTGTTCTATTTGTGGCCTACCCATGGGCTCATTGATCTAAATTGTTATTGTGGTTATGATTTTTGAAATTAATTTATTTTCACCTGTTAATGCTATATATTCGGAATACAGGCAGGAGATTCTCATGTGTAATCACCACACTTTTGGCAATTCCCAGATTTACTAACAGTAAATGTTCTTACTGCCCTATTTGGTTAGGATAGAATGTTTTCATACCATCTTTGAGTCACTGACCAAACCCTCCTTTACCATTGTTTTTAGAGAGACTATATGAAAAGCACTTGTTGGATTATGATCCACCTTGTTAGGTGATAGTATTATCAGAGCTCACCAACTATTTTCAAAGGCATATGTGATATCAAATTAAATTTGGCTTTAAAATACACACACACACTTGGGGCGCCTGGGTGGCTTAGTCGGTTAAGCGTCCGACTTTCGCTTAGGTCATGATCTCGCGGTTTGTGGGTTCGAGCCCCGCATCGAGCTCTGTGCTGACTGCCAGCTCAGAGCCTGAAGCCTGTTTCAGTCTGTGACTCCCTCTCTCTCTGACCCTCCCCTGCTCATGCTGTCTCTCTCTCTCTCTTTCCTAGAAATAAATAAAACAATAAAAAAAAATTTTAAATACACACACACACAACATATTTAATTTATTTACACTATTTATGTGTATGCTTATTTATTTATATTATTATTATATTTATATAATATATATTTCAAAGTAGTCCATACAAGCAGGAAGAAGAAGTTACAAAAGTATTAAGGCATTTTGAGCTATGGAACATTATAAGACAAGAGTAAATGCAGGACACAGGATGAGAGGCAGTTGGAAGCAGGACTCTGGGACCAAGACCAAGCAAAGTTCTGGCTGGATTTGAAACCCAGATCCTTTCCCTGCTTCTTGCACAATCATGGGTTCTCCATGTCTCAGTTCCTTCATCTTTAAAGTGAGGAGAAGAGTAGAATATTCTTTTTAGCGTTGTGGTGAGGATCAAGGGAATCAGTCCATGGTATGTGTCCAGATATTTTTTGGCATGCAGTAAGTGCTCAGGGAAGGCCAACCAATATTATCAGAACTGGAAAGTTTATTGAATTGGCGGTTTCAAAGAGGCTAATAGTCTTTCAGATGTGTAGGAGCTGGTGTATCTGTTAAAAAGAAGCAGTCTTTTTGTGATGGTTTATTTTTGTGTCAACTTGACTGGGCCATGGGGTACTCAGACATTTGATCAAACCTTGTTCTGGGTATGTCTGTGAGTACCTTTCTGGATGTGGTTAAAATTCAAATTGGTAGACTGAATAAAGCAGATGCCCCTTCCCAGTGTGGGTGGGCTTCATCCAGTCAATTGAAGATCTAAATAGAACACAAGGACTGAGTAAGAACTCCTTGTCTAACTGCCTTGAGGTGGGACATCAGTCTTGTCCTGTCTTTAGACTTGAACTGAAACATCAGTTCTTGGGTCTCAAGCCTGCTGGTCTTTGGACTAGAACTTACACTATGGGCTCTCCTGGGTCTCCAGTTTGTTGACTGCAGATCTTGGGACTTAGCCTCCATGACTGCATAGTCCCATTCCTTATTTTCTAGATATCTCCTATTAATTCTGTTTCTCTGGAGAGCCCTAACACACTCTTTCTCTTCTAGCTGGGTTTTGTGTGTTCATAGGTGTGTGGTGAGATTTTGCCTTGTATTACCTTCAGTCTTGAGTTTTAACCACACTGATGTTGAGAGACACTAACTTCAACACCTGTAGGTCAGATGACATCCTTTTACAAAAATGGAGTCCAACACAATTACTAAGGGCTCATTTTGTTTGTGATGTATTCTCTTCCATCACCTAATTTCAGACTTCAAGTACAAAACAGTGCTGGTCTGAGTCCTTCCAAGCCTGTTCTTCCTGATACTAGATCTGCTTCTCACATGTTGTTCTCTTCCCCCTGAACTCTTTCATCTCAGTTTCTGGACTCAGGGAGTCTATACCTTTTATTATGTCATACATTTGTAAACCTTGCCTTTGGGGACATTGAGACTGTTTGGTGGTTGCCTTCATCCCATAGGAATGAAGCTTTGCCTTTGCCCTTCCCCAGACCTCAGTGCCACGTCCTCAGGAAAATGTTGGAGTAAACAAATCCTTCCTGTTCTGTAATTATTCAATTCCACAATATTTGTTCTTTCCAAAATACACTTCTGTTTCTAACTGACTCTTTCACTTTTATTTTACTTTACACCAGTGGTTCTTAACCTTTTTGGAGTTGTCTCCTCAGAATCTGACGAAAACCATGGGCCCTGGAGAATGTATATTCACACATAAACATGCAAACATGCACAAGGAATTCACTCCCAAAGCTCCATGTGGACCTGCCTTAAGAATCCTCACATTAGATGGTTGTCAAAACACTTCCAACTTGGCAAATTCTGGTTCATTTCTGCACTTCCAGAGAAGCTGAAATCATTCTACAGCCATGGACTCCCCTGTCCCAATGGGTTATAAATAAGATCCTGAGGTGTCTAGTTCAATCTGTGGAAAATGTTTCATTGCCAGTTAAACACTAACTGAAAAAGACCAGAAACAGATTTTTTGAAAAGTGAAAATACACTTGTCGTCTCATTTCTCAAGGAACTATTTTACTGACAGATAAATGTGCTGAACTTAACATGTCTTCATCATGGGTTTTATCATTTCAAAGAGAAACTCAGACTTACTCAAAATCCTAATAGTACAATGTCCCCATCAAAAACACACAAAAGGCTCACTTTTGTGTCATTTCTTTATTTTCCTTCAGAAGGCATGATTTAAAAAAAATATTTGATGTTCAGTATGTTCTTTGAAATAGGCAGTTTTTGACTTATTGCCAGGAATATTGTTTTCGTAGACACATAAAGTCATTTTGTCTCAGATGTTTCCCTCCAAATGTCTTATAGCAATACACATTTCTAGAGGAACTCATTAATTTTAAATACAACTTGAATAAGGAGTTGATAGATGGTGCATTTATTAATTTCATTTAATTTGCTCTTTCATGTTATCTGGAGTGGAGGCTCAGAAAACTGACCACCACATTGGTGATAAATGCTGATACAAAGGATGCTGCGATCATATTCATCCTCTGTGGTCAGATGTTGGTAAGTCTGGAGATAGACAATCATGATTGATCAGAATCTTAAAGAAAATATCCTTATCTGGATAGCACAGATAAGGTAGAATTATCTAGTAGAAGACTTTCTTGCTGTCTCACTACCACCATCTCATCACCTTTGGCAATGCATTCTGTCCCCACCCCAACCTGGAAGTGTCTAGCACCCTCTTGCTGTCCTAGACTGACTTTGCTATAGCATCTTGTCCAGGTCCACAAGTCTTAACAAAACCACATTCTTCAAATCTTTGTCTCTGCCTAAATTCTAATGACATTTGACTGTCCTTCCTTCCAATGCTCCTTCTCTGTTCTTCTTGCTCAAATTTAATCAAGGTTCACTGGACTTGGTCCCTCTTGAATGAAGTATTTGCATTTTAAAATGAGTCTTCTGTGATTTAACCTTAAAGAGGAGACCAATATTGTGAATCAGGTCCCAGCTGGAGTGCTGGGGACTAGATCTGGATTACAAAAGAACTCAAATTATTTCACAGAGAGAAAGGGAGGGCCTCTGATGCCATTTCTTAAAGACTCACCTCCCTGACCACTATTTTCTCAGTCCTCATTAGAAGTCAGCCAAACTATTGTTTTCAGCTCCCCTGAAAAGTGAGCTGGATATACGAAGCATTTGGTCACAATGATTACAGCAGACATACTGAGCTGAGCATTTAAGAAGGAAGAGTCTCTTGGATATGAAGGACCCATCCTAGACTGTTGGACAGATGCTACAGTCTCTGGTGCTGAGAGGATCATCTTCATGTTTCCAGAATAAAAGTAGAATTTTTGTGTCCAACCATGTCTAAGCTGACAAAGGGAGCTTTCTGGAGATTGAGGAGAAAGATAACCAGTGTTAGAACTTTTCTTTCCTAATATATATCCTCTTCTGTTGTAACTCCTGTACCCACCTTTCTATGAGAACTATTGAAGAAGGAAGCCCTGTTTTAAAAATGGTGTGTAGCTTGTTTTATGGAAAAAAGAACATGCCCACGGAATCGTCTTTTTAATGTAATCAAAGATACCATGACTGTGTATCTTATGGAAAATTCTATAAAATTCTATAAAATTCTGTTAAAATTCAGGAAGCTTTGTTTTCAAGGTGTTTTTTTTTTAAGTTGGTGAAGAGGCCCATAAGCCCTGTTTCTTCTATTACTTCAGGTGGATCTCAGAGTCTCCTATTTCCCATTGAAAAAAAAGTCTTTTATTTTCTGTGAACCGTTATGAAAATCATCATATTTAATAAGAGTGGAAAGCTACTTTTGTGGGAAATCTGTGAGTTTTCTGTTTCCTCAGGGTTTGTGAGGAAGGACTTTGTAGTGTTCCCAGACAGCAAGTCACAATTTGCATTTTGGAATTATAAACAAAACAAGTACAGAAATGGAGATGGATCCCAGGACTAGGGAACAAAAACAAGACACACATAAACACACACACACACACCATGAGGGTAAGTCAGGCTAAATACTGTACTTGCTCATCGCAAAGATTTACGACCATTGTTTGCTTCTTTGAAAACTGATGTTCAGAGAGCCCAGAATGCTGGCCATTTCATCAGTGAACTAGCCCATGCTCCCCGGTGTTGGTTTTTTCAAAGAGAGTGAAGCAAGTAGTCTCAACCTTGTTGCTGCTTTGGAGACATTTTGCACATGTTTTTTCAATAACACTACACACCATGTAACTTGCTGGGTCAATGGCAGAGCAGAAAAAAACATTTCACTTGGCAAGCCAAGTGGCCAAGACTCCAGATTGCCTTAGAGGCAAAGTGAAGTAAAGGGTTCATTCTAATTAGACTACTTGTACTCTCCAAACACTTTCCTTGTTTCTTTAATTTGTTGAAATTTGCATTCTCATCTTCTAGGGTTTCTCTGTGTTCTCTCATTGACAACTAGTATATTTTTCAAGTAAGTATGAATCTCATGTTTATGGGTGCAAAGGTGAGAAAAGAAGATTCAGTGTGGGACCTCTGGGCAAAGCCATTCCTGTTTCTGGCAGAAAATTAATGGATGCTTTTCACAACAGGGTGCAAAACACAGGCTCTTCAATTTCTTGGTATTTCAGCATATGATAGGGGCATAGCAGTGTTCTTTCTCTCTGAGGCCAAGAAAAAGAATCAAGATGACCCCGTCTGGTCAGCCTGCCCTGGCTACTGCAGAGTCCTGACTATCCCTTGGTGAGAGAGAGAGCATTACTGGGTGCTGACTGTCAACCTCTCCTGTGTTATAGATATAGGTAGACACACTACATCTTTTTACATTTCTATACATATATTTAAACGTGAAATATATGTATGTACGGGGTTTAATCCTTCACACTCTTGTGCACACTGTGTGCCTACATTGACTAATTGCTACAATAGTGCTTCTACACACACACATACGCCCATTTAGAACAGTCCATGAGCCTCTGCACTTTGTAAACAAAAACTGGCCCTGGATAACCCTGTGAACTTCCAGAACACTCTAAGCCACCACAGAAGTTTTATTTTGAAAACACTGCTCTAAACTTTATTCTTTTTGCATTCCAGATCACCGCCCCCCCCATCAAAAATGCAATATCTTTGACTCAACTTGATAGGACCCAGCAAAAGTTGGAAATGACACAAGAATCTGTTTTTCATAGCTGCTGAAATGAGCAGGGTCCATGAATGAGGGAACAAGGGGATTCAACAGTAACAAACTGTGCAGGTACAAGTGTAGACAAGGTGGGTTTTTTAACTAGCTATTTTTTTTAAAAAAATGTAAGAGGAGATTAAAAACAGCTTTTGTAATTCTCTGTGGTGTGTCCTACTTCTTCTTCCATTGATTCTATTTAATGGAAGGTTGACCTGGGGAGAGAGCCTAAAAACCTAAGTATCAACTGTCTGAATACAAGAGCAGCCTGTTTGATAGCTCTGTGCCTTGGTGTCCTCTTCAGTGAGATGGGCTAGTGTCATCAGAGAGCCATGATATGGTGAGTGGGTATCCTGAGGCCTGCTAGTCTTTTGAGTGTGTCGTATTCCTCTTTGTACCTCAGCATAATGTCCCTAAATAGTAGACGCTCACCCTGCCTTTCCTGACTGAGCCTGTGTTCACAAGGCACAACTCACCAAAGTCCTTCCTTCCGGGGGGAAGCCCAGTGCCAGGAAGACTGGGGGTTTTGCTAGCAGGACCCTCAGTGCCCCATGGACCAGCAGCTGGCCCGTGATTTGGAGAGCAGAAGTGGGGCCCAAGGTGTGGGGAGTTTTCACCAGGTTTGCCAAGGTGAGATGGGGATCCATGGAGGTTTCACAAGACTGTAGGGAGCTCAGCAGCCTTTGAGAAGAAAGGAGGATGATGGAAACATGGATCTCCTCTCTCCCATATCAGTCTCTCCTCTGGGCAGGCAGTTCTGCTACACTTTCAGACCTCTGTCCCTTGTAAGCCTGGGCAACTGCAGTGGTCTGGGTGGATCCTGCAAAGTGAGAGGTCCTGGGAACAGTGAACATTTGAGTGTCTCTCAGTGATTTGGGCCCATTTTTATGAAATGCTTGTCGGCATAGCTGCTACCTCTCAGCTGAGCACCTGGCAGAATTCCAGAGGCCCCGGACCTCCCCCCAGGTCTCTGTTCTGTTCTTCCCCTTTTGATCTTGATTTTCTCTTCATTTCTGAACATCTCCTTTATTTTCTTCTGCTATGAGGTGCAAGATTTCCAAGACAGCACCATGGCAATGGCTGTGGGGACTCACATAAGCACAGGGTGGGGGGGATGTGTTTTAAACAATGAGATTGATGGCAGGCGTAGGGTCTTCACAAGGCAGGCACCCTTAACAACGAATAGTTGGTGTGATGGTTGGGAACTGTCAAGTGGGAAGGAGCCTGGGTAGAGAAGCAGGTGGAGAAAGGAAGACGGCTGGTCAGAACTGAGGAGGGACAGGCTTGCACCAGCAGGATCTCCCAGTAATGTCTGAACTTGTTCACTAGAAGAAGCAATATTGTCCCACAGGTCTTAGTCTTCCCTTGGGGAGGACAATGAGATTTCTCTCCAGACACACATCCAAAAGATCTACCTTAAAAATTGAGGGAGGGTAGAAATAGGGTCGAGGGGAGTAAGTTTGTCATGACTTGCTATATTCCTACCCCAATTCCTTTCCAATTGCCTTTGCTCTCCAGGAACTGACCTGGCCTACCCTTCATGCTTGAGACCAACCCAACGTCTTTGACCTGAACCTGTCTAAATGCTTCATGTGCAAGCGTCACCCTCAGACTTCTGCCATTTGGGCCCAAATTGGGATACACCAGAGCTATTTACTGCTGAAAATATTAGCTTGGAAAGGAGGAGAAAAAGCGCCTATTCATGATCGCTTCGTGTCACTTTATCAAACACAAAATAGATTGAAGGAACACAGATAATGGGGTGTAGAGTGAATCCATTTCGGTTCTTGGAGGATGGGTGAAGAGAAAGGAGGATGGTGAACAGAAAAGCGGGGATCCTAGAGGCCCTCCATGGAAGCCAGCAGCGGGGTGTGGGGAGAGAGCAGCAGGCTGATTGTGGAGACAGCAAGGACTTAGTGGGCAAAGGAGAAGGCCATGGATTTTGCTCACCCCTGTAGCAGGGCCTCAAGGCAATGGCACATGCGGAGAGCAGCTCAGATCCACCCAAGCATGGCCCATGGAAGTAAGGTATCCATGATCTTCATTCACACAAAGGCAAAGGTGGCATTGGGGAAAAGAAAGGTTTACTTCATTAGCAGTGTTTTCACTTTTCCCTAATTATAAAAGTCATACATGGTTAATGCAAAATAAGTAAAAACTATGAAAAACAGGATATGTTTACTCAAAGAAAAAGAAAAAACCTCTAGTGGCAGTTTACTACATTTCTTTCATGCATTCATTTATTTAAACAAAGTTTAAAAACCACGCGAATACGTGGCAGGCTCTGTACTAGGCCCTGGGAATGCAATGATAAACAAGATTGATTTGGTCTCTGTCTTTGGCAATGAAAATGACCATGTACTATGTCTCGTAGTTTGTTTTTTTCACTTAATTATATAAGATCAATTGTTCTATATTATTAAATGTTCTTCTGCAACATGCTTGATACAATGACCATGTTTTATTTCATTTTATATATTTGTAATTATTCATTAATCAATCTCTTACTTTTAGACAGCTGTGTTTTTGCTCTTTTTATTTTGGCAATATAATATTAAAATGAAAGTTTTCTTTTTTTAAAAAAAAGTGTTTACTTATCTATTTTGAGAGAGAAGAGAGTGCAAGCAGGGAAGGGACAGATAGAGAGAGTGGGAGAAAGAATCTCAAGCAGGCTCTGTGCTGTCAGCATAGAGCCCGACATAGGCCTGAATCTCATGAACGATGAGATCATGACCTGAACCGAAATCAAGAGTTGGATGCTTAAACAGCTGAGCCACTCAGGTTCCCCAAAATGAACACTTTTGAATGTATCTTTTATAATATGCTTTTATTTTTGTTGTTGTTGGTGGTGGTTTGCTAGTAAGAATTGATCATTCCATGGGTTTTTTAGGTGCTTAGTAAAAGATTATTTATCTAGAATGTTTAGGCGTTGCTGTTTATAAATTAGTATCTCTAGAATCACAGCATCTTATTCCAAATAGCACAGTCATTGAAAGATAAAATAAAAATGTTATTCTTCCAGGTATCTTCTGAATGCATATTTTCACCCCATCCCAACTTTTCTTTTGGATATTAAGGGATTGGGTGTATTTTATGTGTTTGTGTAATGCTAACTGTTGTTGCCGTCTCAATCAGTTAGGGATGTGTTTCCTACAAAGGAATAAAGAACCAGATTTAAGTTAACTTAGACAAACAGGGCTTAATTTTTCTTCACTAATCAGGAGACTGGTGGCTGCTGAAGACTGTCCATGTTGAAGTTAAAGCTTCTGTGACCTCTTTAATCTTCTCTCCTGGTCACAAAATAGCTGTCCCTGCTCCGGGCCTCACACCCTCATTCTAGATGGGAAGAAACAAAGTAGTGGCAACCTCTTCTTTTAACCTTTTTTTGTTTTAACATTCTACGCATAACTTTTATTTATTTTTAATAGCTTTATTGAAATATAATTGCTATACAAAAAAACCCTGCGCATATTTAGCAATACAATTCGATGAGTTTGGACACATGCATGCACTGTGATATCATTGCCACGGTCAAGATAGGCATACCCAGCACCTCAAAGAATTTCCTTGGATCCCTTTGTAGTTTTGGTTTCTTATTTTGCTTTGTTTGTGGTAAGAACCCTTATCATGAGACCTACCTGATGCACAAATTTTGAAGTACACAATATTGTATGGTTGACCCTAAGCACTACATTGCACAGCAGACCTCTAGAATTTATCCATCTAGCATAACTGAAACGAAATGAATCTCCAGTAGGCAGCCCTACAGAAATGGAGATCTGTGAATTGCCTGACAAAGAGTTATGCAGACCTCTTCTTACAACTCTGTGTGCAGATTCACATCGCGTGGCCACCCGTGTCTGCAGGTGGAGAAAGTGAATATTGACCTTTTTCAGGTTTTAGGGTGGAAATTAGTAAGGGAGAAGAGATTTGCAAATGGTGATTGGGGCGGCCAGCCAACAGTTTTTGCCATATGCACAGCATGGCTGTGTGTATGTCTTCTTTTACAAACTCCTTATTCACCTCCTTCACCCTTTATTCTCTCTATATGTGTGTTTTGTTTTGCATCCATTGCTCTTTTTCTCCCCCTATGGTTTCTGCCTCTTAGGTCATGCTTTAAAAAAATCCTTCCCTTCTCATAAAACAGCTATATAAACAGCCAGTTAAATTTTCTTCTTTTATGATTTTGTGTTAAATAAATCACCTGGGATTTCTTTTGGTATAAGCCATGGGATATATCTCTAACTTGCTGTTTGCTGAAGAGCTAACCAATTATACTATTATCCAACGTGTTCCCCACCAAATGAACTTAGGAGCTTTGTCGTATCATACTAATTTTTGAGTCAGTTCTAGACATTCTAAACATTGAGTTCTTTGTCCTTTCACATTTGTTTAATGTTCATTTATTTTTGAGAGAGACAGAGTGTAAGCAGGGGAGGGGAAGAGAAAGAGGGAGACACAGAATCTGAAGCAGGCTCCAGGCTCTGAGCTGTCAGCACAGAGCCAGATGTGAGGCTTGAACCCAGGAACCATGAGATCATGAACTGAGCTAAAGTTGGACGCTTAACTGACTGAGCCACCCAGGTGCCCCTGTCTGTTTCCATTCCAATGCCATATTAGTTTAACTACTGTAGCTTTATAACCTATTTTGGTGCCTGGCACTGCAAGTCTACTTGTTTGTCTTCAGAAATACTTTATTGGATTTTCTCATCTGTTTAATGTTCCACATTATACAAGGTGTTAGTTTGAATTACGGTCAGTTTGGTTAGGTCCTCTTGAGCACCTGGGAATCTTGGAAAGTGGTCTGCTCTCATGTCCTTGGATGCTGTAGGCTGAGAAGTCATTCTTGGACTCTCCTGAAACCAAGCATTTTTACCAAGTTGACAGAACAGGTGATTTTGGCGGACTGTTTCCAGGGAAGGTGGGCCTGGAAATCCACGAAAGCGTTTAGGAAATGTCGATGGGTTGTTTCAGTCATCAGTGCATACTGAGCTTTTCCCAGAAGAGAATCCTTCCTTCCTTCATTTTCTTCGCCTGAAAATCCCATCTAAGACCTCCAGCTTTGCAGACTCACAGACAGCATGGTGGGGACAAACACAGATACTGCAAGACACAAATTGATGTCAGCAATGGTCAATACTTTTCCCCTGCGGATTCTTTTGCTTTAAACGAGTCTCTATTTTTAGTACGGGCTGAAGGGTATTTATAGCCTCAGTTTTTCTAAGATCAGACACCATGCCAGGTATGTGGTTCAGACAATGGAGAACCCGCCTGATGAGATGCACACATTCCCCAGCCCAGGGCAATTTTTCTCTAATGACATATTCCTGGTGGCTTCCCTGCTCCATTCCATCATTGTGATCCATGTGCCAAATTCCTGGGCTTGACACGTGTAAAGAGATAATTCACATGATCCCTCACTTGTTTTTGACTCTGTTAAAAAAAAAAAAAACGCAATAAAACTTTACAGTACGACCAGCATGACTCAATGTTGTTTCTGGATTTCAAAATATTGAGGTTAGATGTGCTAATGATTTGCTCTGGAGCTACTTCTACAGGGCCAGCCAGAAGCCCTCTTGCCGGCACATCTGAAAAAGGGATGGCAGTGTGCTCCCGGGGTTACCTCTCTCTCACTCGAGCCCCGCTGTGTCTGTACCTCCACCACTCGACCGCGTGTGGCTGATGGAGGGACAGTGGCCTGGCGACATAGCAGCCACCTCCGCGAGGTCATAAATAAAAATAAAACCAAGTAAACACTGTTCCATGTTTTCAATACAGGGGGAAGCAATGAAGTAGGCACGCTTTTACAAAAAGCATCTGGGTGGAGTGGAGTTTCCCCCAAATGCCTTTCTCGTTCCCCTCACACGTTGGCTATCTGATTCAATCTCTCGCTTCCTCTTTTATTATCTCCTTTACCTTAAGGGCGGGCAAGGTCAAAAGGACCGAGCTTGGTTGCTAGAAAATAATCTCCTTGTTTTGACAAGAAAAGTCTTGGCTTCTCCAAGAGTTTTCTTTTCTACAAATGCCATGGCTTTTATCTCTACGAGAGGGACTATGACAGATACCCAGAGCTCACTTTATCTTTTAAATAAAAACTTTCATTCATGGAAAGAGTCTTAGGGTGCGTCTGGACCCTGCTGTTAAATTCTCCCCCCCCCCTTTTTTTTTTTTTCAATGTAAAGAGAGAGGACTTTGTTTTATACCTTTAGGAGTATTTACTTGACTTGCTTAAGAGTTGGTTTGAGGAAGGCCGGCTCACATTAACACTAATGAAAGTTATTTGTCTAAAACCCTTGGTAAAAACCCCACTCATCACCTTGAGCCTCTGTGTGCCTTTTCATTTGAAAACTCTTGCTTAAAATCCTTTGGTTTGATCTTTTTTGGAGTTAAGGCATGGGATAACAGGAGAGTAAGTGAGGGTCCCAGAATCATGCTAGTCGAGTGCCTTCCTTCCGGTGCCTAACACGGCATGTCTGGGCACCTGTGCGTCACTTGCACATCTCTGTAAGCAGATTCCACAGCTTTCTCGGTCTTAATATTTTGCCCAAGATCTTTTGTAAACATTCTTGTTTATAAACAAGCTTCTGTGTGCTTGAATAATCTGAATTTTGGAATTTCTTTCTTTATGTTCTTAATTTTGTTGTTGTTGTTAACATTTATTCATTTTTGAGAGAGACAAAGCATAAGTGGGGAAGGGGCAGAAAGGGAGACCCAGAATCAGAGACAGGCTCCAGGCTCTGAGCTGTCAGCACAGAGTCCAATGCGGGGCTCAAACCCACGAACTGTGAGACCATTACCTGAGCTGAAGTTGGATGCTTAACCGACTGAGCAAGGTGCCCCTCTGGGACTTTCTTTAAAACAAGCTTTTCATGACATTGAATAAGGCTGAGTAGATGATATACTTCTTAAGCTGGCGGCCCATCCACGGGTCACATGGTTTCCTAACTGGGTAATTATACTGGCTGATGGGTAGGATGGCATAGAACAAAGGAGGGGCGCTACATTTATCCCTGAAATCTTTTCTTTACTTGAGAATTTTACAATCCTATGACTCATACAATCCCCTCCTGTGTGATTCAGAATATTCACAAGATCCCAGCTAACATCAGGTGGCAAGTCCCCTCCGTGCAGGGAAATCCAAACACAGTAAACAGGGCTCTCCATCCTAACCCTGCTGTCTAGGCTTGTCCCCCTCTCCCTCTCAGAGGAGAACTGGTAAAGGAAGTAAGGTCTGCCATATGCCAACATTGGACTTTATGTCCATTAATGTCAGTGACTGAGGAAGGAAATGAGTGTCTTTGGCAGGGGGCTAATGGAATGGGTATTAAATAAAGTGTCACAGGATGAGACTTCCCCAAGCGACATGGGGTAGGCCTCTCATCTTATAGCCTCCAAATTTTCACTTCTAAAGTGCAGTAAATCTTGCCTCTCAAGAGTACTTAAAGATATTTGTGAACAAGTTAAGGCTCTCTTTAAAAACTATCCTTGGGTCTTAACGTGATCGTTTGATGTTAGTTTATCTCTTTAGGAGAAAAGCAAATTATTTGCGTATTGAAACTTCTCGTCTGGAGAATTTAGGATTTCAATACATTATCCATTGATGTTTTGCATGTGTGCTTTTCCCAGATAAAACAAGACTGCCATTGCATTCTGTACTAGCTGTCCCAATGTTGGGTTCAGAAACTATGGCCAATATGTGAATGCTGCATGTCTTTTTCTGAGTGTGTGTGTGTGTGTGTGTATGTACACTATTTAATTCACAAATGAGTCCAACTGATACCCAGCAATAGAATTGCTCTGTTGATGTTATGATACAACAAAACTCACTTGCTTGTCCAGAGCATAATCTGCACAGCTAGTGTCTTTTTTAAAATTAATTTTAGAAACTATTTGTTTACTTTTGAGGGAGAGAGAGCTAGCACAAGAGCAGGGGAGAGGCAGAAAGAAAGGGAGACAGAGGATCTGAAGCAGGCTCTGTGTTGACAACAGAGAGATGTACATGGGGCTCGGACCCACGAACCGTGAGATCATGACCTGTGCCAAAGTCAGACGTTTAACTGACTGAGCCCCCTGGATGCCCCAGCACAGTGAATGTCTTGAACAAAGGATGTGGACTACTTCTGGTTGTTTTCAATCATGCCAGCACTGTGGCTGGCCTGGGAGTGCCATTACTATTCAGGCACCAAGGACTCCACTATCTGAGAGCTTGGGCAGCTGATCTGAGCCTGAGGGAGAGAGTGAGATCCCGCTGTATGGAAAAGAACTGAGAAACAGAAGCTCTGGGGCTGGTGGCCTGGCAGACTGGGCTGGAGAAAATGTCGCCAGGCCACCCGTCCCGTCCTGTCTCTGCAGACTGCTCCCTGCGGCCCCCGATGCTATCAGCACTCCCGGCCGGGTCCGTCTGGGCGGTGGATGATTAATGAGCTGTAACTACAACTATCTTTGACAAAAAACAGTGGGCTGCTGGGGCTGAGGGGATTGGGGGTGGGGATGGTAAACGGGACCCNTAATTGTGTGTATGAGTGCTTTTCTGGGACACAGCGGTTTTACTCTAAAGCAAGTTTTTGCAGAGAACTTTGAAGCAAAAGGGGAATTTAGGTCTCGTTGTTGTTGTCGGGGTTTCCAAAGCAAAGTTAGCTTTCCTCGGTAGCTCGGGAGCTGGTGTGCTGAGTCTTGCATAAAAGAGCGTTAAGTGTGCAATTCCAACTCTGGTGTCAGAAAGCATGTAAGAGGAGGAAAGAGAATTTTACTTTGAAGAAGGTGGTTGTCAGGATTCATTTGCAGTTCAGGTTCCCTGAGTGCTGGCCTAGGCAGTATGTAATCTGTTCCAGGAGAGAGCTGTTCACTCCCTAATTAGATTGCAGCATGCCCCATTGCTATAGGTGTCCTGCTGAAACCCAATCTGGCTGTATTTCACTGCCAACATGAGCGATTACATTAGCCTTTTAATATGTACTTTTGTCCACAAAACCACTGCCATAAAAGCCCTCGCATTAGGAACAGGTTGTAAATAATCTGCTGCCTGAGCATTGAACCCCCTGTAATTTCTCCTCAAACCGTAGCATACCTGCTTAGTGACAAGTCCAAGTAATGTGCTGAGCAGCACATTAGGTCATCCAAGGTTTGGCAGCGGTGATGTCTGTTTCAAATGACAACTCCAGGTGAGTTCACGCACACCGCCCAAATTCCATCCGTCTTCCCTACTGCTGGAAGTGGTCAGCTCTTTGCGTTGCATAGTTATTTTTTTCCTCTTTTTTTCTTTTGGAACAGGCTTAAAACTTTACAGCCAGTCCAGTAAGCACCTCCCCCATCCCATAAACAGACAGAAGGGGAGCAGAGCCCATACAATAGACTGCATGTGGCCTCCTTTGGCATGGGCGTGATCTGGAATGAGGGGTTGGCATGCCCCACATCCAGGATGGCACGTGTCGCTCCCAGGGTATCTTGCTGAGAATAGGCAAGAGCCAGGAGACATCCACAGGACACTCCGGTGACCTTTGACTACACTGAGGAGTCATCTTCTTCTTCTACAGCCCCAGACAGGCTAACGATCCCCCAAGGAAATTTCAGATTTGCTTTCAGGATGGAAAAACCAAAGCATCACTTGAGCTCATCTCTGTTGTCGTTTAATCATCTGCCAGATCAATAAACTGCTTCTCGAGACTAGATTCTTTGAGACAGTGTCTGGTATACGTTCTCTGCATGGTATAAAGTATGTTGGCTGCAAGAGCCCCAAACTTCTAGCAGGCTTTGCAGCCCAGCACTGGGCCAGGCTTCCAGCTTGCCCCTGTCCCAGAGGTGGGGAGCTCTAGGTGAAAGGCCCTGGGAGCAGCACCCCAAGCGTGTCTTCACGTAACACATGAGGCATCTTAGATGCTGCGGCCGGGGAAAGTGAGGATGGCTAGAGGTACCGAGATGGTCTTGCAGGCAGACCAGGCTCATCTCAAGAACTGTGAGCATTAAATCAGGCTCGGTCACCTTCTTACACACCATGACAACAGCTGCTGTTCACAACCGGAATTTCTCTATTCCCGAGAAATTTGCAGAATATCCTGGGACATCCTTCACCCAATTCTCTCAGGGGTGGGGCTATAAACACCTGTCTGGTAGGATGGGCACCTGAATCTGGGGGGCCATGACAACATAGTCCTTCATTTGGGGATGTGGTAGATGTCACAGCAAACAGGAGAACAGTCTCACAAACCTTTCTGTCCTTTTTAAAGTTTATTTATTTTGAGAGAGAGAGAGAAGAGAGTGAAAGAGCAGTGGTAGGGCAGAGAGAGAGAGAGAGGGAAGGAGAACATCCCAAGCAGGCTCTGCATTGTCAACAGGGAGCCCAAGTTGGGGCTCAAACCCACCATGAGATCATGACCTGAGCTGGAACCGAGAGTTGGGTGTGTAACTAACTGAACCACCCAGGTGCCCTCAGGTGGTTTTATTTTTTAAGGGATGCATACCAAGCACTTTGGGGTGAAATGATGAGCTGTCTGTGAAATGACCTCAGCAAATCAAAAATAAAGTAAATCTGGAAAGATGTTCGGTTATTAAGGTTACGTGATAGGCACGGAGAGTATGATCTATTCTCTCTACCCTTCTTACATCTGAAAATTTTAATAATAAAAAATACCCAGCATACTTAGATTCCCATTTAAATGATGTTCATTGGCTAGGTCATGCAAAGCTGGTCATTCGACCTCTTGGCTTCCTTAGCTCAGGAATTGCCTCTCATAATTGTTTTGAGGATATAACGGAGTAATGAATAAAAAGCCTTTGTAAACTTCAAAGTTCTACACAAATGTAAGTTGTTTACTGACGAAAGTAGATGACACGCTGATCAGATGCCTGATGTGACAGCCAAGAACGCGGCTCCACCTGCTAACCCTGGTTCCAGCTCCTCCCAGATGGTTCTCTCAGTGGAATGTGATGGAAGTGCCACCTCCACGGGCAGGTTCAGACCTTTCCTGGGCACGGGGTGACATTTTATCCCTGGGTTCCGTTCAATGGCGTTACCGGTGCGGAAGACTGGGCTGGGGAGAAAGCTCGGTCGCCGCCGGCTTGCAGAACGACAGAGGTGCTCTTTTATCTGTCAATTTCAGGGCATCTGAGGTTGCCAGCTTGCTCTTTTATTTTCAGCATGGACCACAAAAGCTCAATGAAAATAAGAGTGGTGACAGAGCTTTCCTGGTTGCCTCCTCTCGGAGATAACGAAAGCTGATGCTGGATGATACCTGAATGCAATCACTTTCTGCCCTCTCTTAGGACCAAGCATCCCTGGACTTTGGGTGCGCCCGGCCTTGCTCTGCTAGGTGGTGAGTGAAGATCTTCATTCTCACTTATCGCCTGTCCACCATGGGCAGGTCAGGCTGAAAATCCAAATCCATATCCATAACATGGGCTATTAATACTTGTCTCCCCTGGGGCACCTGGGTAGCTCAGCCAGTTAAGCGTCAGACTCTTGGTTTCAGCTCAGGTCATGATCTCTCAGTTCGTGGGTTCAAGCCTCATGTCAGTCTCCGTGCTGACAGTGCAGGGCCTGCTTGGGATTCTCTCTCTCCTCTTTCTGACCCCCGCCCCGTCTCTCTCTCTCTCAAAATAAATAGATAAACTTAAAAATATAGAACTGTTCCTAGGACGGTTGCATGACTGAAGTGAGATCATGCAGTATATATATGATGTTGTTTGTGAGGCGGTAGGTGTCCCAGCAAACAGAAAACCTTCAGCCCCATGAATATTTCTCAAAGTCACTTGAAGGGCTGATGCTTGGCCGTTGCTGTCACCCATTCCCCTTAGAGGGTCCTTCTCCCAATGTCAAGCACAGGGGGCTTTTCATCTGGCTTTTCCTTTTGCTCACCCTTCCAACCTGCCCCCACACTTATCCAACCTGCTTCTAACCAGCTGTTCAATTGAAACAAGCTTACAGGCTTAATTTTCCCTTTTGCTAGGGGCACTTTGATTTTATTGGGACCATGACTTAACTCATCCACCCTGCCACCTTCCCAACGAAATGGCATTTCAGGCCCGTGGGACACATCACTGAGGAACTGGCAGGGAACTGGCACGTGGCCCAGTGCAGGGCACACAGTGTGGCTCAGGACACGGTTGGTGAGGACTGAATGCCACCCAGACACACAGCCAAAGCCAGACACAAGTTGGGCTGACCCTAGTTGCATTTTGCATTTTTCCTGCCTTTCTGGATCCCTGAGCCACTTTGAAGAGGTGTCCAGGCTGCGTCAATCCGTTCATCTCTGAAGGCTCACTGAAGAAGGGATTTCTGGTGATGGAACATCACTCCAGTTATAGATAAAAATTCACAGATGCTGCTGCTAAGTGATTTTTCTTCAGGCCTATTCACTGAAATAATTAGAGCAGAGAATTCAATATTTGGGTTCCCGTGACTTTCTCTCATGAGAGCTGTCACACACTGACATTTGAAAGACAGATTGCCTTTTGTGACAGGCCTCCTTTCCTGACCTATTTGGGGTTATATATTTGGAGTCCAGGGTTCCCATCTACGTCAATGGAAATCCTGTGGGCAGATGGAGGGCAGGCATTCTGTGCACACCCAGACCGGGCACACATCTTCAAACAGGGTGGAGCAAAGAGCTTTGCTCTGGGAGGGGAATTTTATTGTCTGAGGCTTGGAACCACACTCCTCAGTTTAGTTAAAATGACTGGATCTTTATTACCATTCATTTTCATACTCACAGTGAAGTTGCCCAGCAATATAAAAACTTGAAACATAAATATTTATATTGAACAGATATTTACTGCACAATTTGTAGACCTCTGGAATGTCAGGCAAATGCTAGCTAAGGTGGTCTCCCCTGCCTGAGGCATCATGGGGGCCGTGGTATTGATATTTTTTAATTTTTAATTAAAAAAATTTTTAAATATAATTAATCGTCAGCTTAGCTAACATACAGTGTATAGAATGTGCTCTTTGGCTTTGGAGGTAGATTCCCGTGATTCACCGCTTACATACAACACCCAGTGCTCATCCCAACAAGTTCCCTCCTCAATGCTCATCACCCATTTCCCCCTCAGCCGATCCCCCGAACCCCCATCAACCCTCAGTTTGTTCTCTGTATTTAAGAGGCTCTTATGGTTTGCCTCCCTCTCCTTATGTATCTGATTTTTGACCTTGCCTTCCTTCATGGTCTTCTGATAAGTCTCTCAAGTTCCACATATGAGCGAAGTCATATGATATCTGTCTTTCTCTAACTGACTTATTTCAGTTAGCATAATACCTTCCAGTTCCATCCACGTTGTTGCAAACGGCAAGATTTCATTCTTTTTCATTGCCAAGTAGTATTCCATTGGTGCTCTGGCTGTACCTGAGAGTCACCCGTGTTTTAAGTAGAAAGTCTCTGAGATGAATACATGCATGGAAATATAGGAAAAGACATGTCGTGGAATGTCCAGTACCCAACAACCAACTTTTTGCTGTTGCTGTGTTTGTATTTTCCCACCAGGATCTGCCTTTCCAGAATGCTGCTGGCCCTGGACCCATTGCCTGCTTCCAAAGTAGTCCTTATGTCTGAGCTAAGTTTAGAGAGCTTTGGCTATACTTTTCCTTCACTTCCTGCACAGTGTCCCTACTTGTTTTCTTTAACCAATGTATCCTTTATTTAAAACATTTGGATTAAATGCATTCAATTTCTGTGTGCCTTAGTTTCCCCTGTGATTTGGAGAAAGTGTAATGTCCTTCCTCTGTAGACCTCAGGTAAAGAATTGCAGATAAATGGGGTTTTTACTTACCATTAAGGGCAAACTGAAAAGGAAAGTATTTATTTCCTGACAATTAAGTTGGAGGAGACTTTCCATCAAATCAACTCTGTGTTTTGGGAGCACCTTTTATCACAGGATTCTTTAAATGTGCAACACATTGGTTTGCAGTTTTTTTTATAGGATCTTGATAAATGCTGACAGTTTCATATCACTATAGTCACTAGTGACATGGTCCCTACTAGAGGGTTCTGTGCTTGGTAAGATGATTTGTGTGGGAATAAAGACTCATGTGAGTTCCTCCTGTGAACGTCTGTGGGATTTATCTGAGCCGCTTTTATTGCACTTCACACATTCCAGCCTGTTACTGAGTATGGACATCTTCCCTCCTTCCGGATTACAAGCTTTTGAGAGTAAGAGTCATATCATACCAATCTTTGTTTTTTCCTAGAGCACATTTCTTGCCTTATAGTTTTGTCTGAAGCAATGTTTTTTGTTTTTCTTTCTTTTTTTTAAGAGAGAGCACACCAGTGTGAATGGGAGAGGGGCAGAGAGAGAGAGGGAGAGATAATCTTAAGCAAGCTCTATCCCATGACCCTGGGATCATGACCTGAGCCAAAATCAAGAGTTGGATGCTCAACCATCAGAGCCACACAGGTACTCCTAATGAAATACTTTCTGAAGGAAAGAGAAGACAGTTTTAGGAAAATTTTTAATTCCAGTCATTTTATGTATTTATTTAAAAAATGAAACTCTTTGCAGATATAGTTGTGGGATTCTCCAGGTAGTATGATACTTCTTTTCTTCAGAAGCTAAACAATACGATATAGGGAGAGATACAGAAATGGAAAAAATTAGAAACTGATGCAGTTAGCATTTGAATATATTCACTGAAATGAGAGATGAGAAAAGCAGAAGAGAAAAATGGTTTTGGAACCAATTTTGGTCTACCAGTAATGAGGGAAGCAGATTTCATACTCTCTGCCTATAAAAAATAATGACATGGTACAAGAGGGCTCAAAGATTTGTTCGCAATAAGCCCCAAACTGGCAAAAAAAATTCCTCAAATGTCCATCACCAGTAAAATAGAGAAATAAATAATGGTGCATTCACACAACAGAATACCATTCAAAAAATTAGAACAATCTTCTGATATACAAAACAACACAGAGACAAAATGCTGAATGAAAGAAACCAGACACAGAAAGTACATATACCATATGATGAACTTTCTAGAAACTTCAAGAACAATCAAAATCTGTATTTGTTAATAGACATTGAGCAAGTTGTTTCCTCTGAGGGGCTCAGGTATAATGGAGTAGGGGCATGAAGCAGCTCTCTTGGATGCTAGGAATGCTCTATAATTTGACCTATGTGACGTTTATATGTGTAAAAAATCATCAAAGTCTACATTTAAGATTTCTGCAATATGTATTTGTGCAACTTATTATATATGTAAGACTCAAATTTTTAAAAAAAATTTAAAGGGAAGAAAGGCAGTGCTATTTATTGAGTGCTTATTATGTGCCAGGTAAAATGCTAAGCTTTTTTAATACTAAGCTTTAAAAATATTAAGCACTGTGCCACAGGTCACAGAGTTTGTCAGAGGATCTGGACTCACACTCCGCTCTCGCCAACTCCAAATCCCTGACTCTGTGGTCCCTGGTCACCAGCCCAAGAGCTAATCCTCCACGTCGCTGGGACTTGGCGCTTAGGTTAGCCAGTCCTCCAAGCAGAGCAGGTGGGCCAGTGGAAGCGACACCAGAGTGTCTGTCTGTCTGATCACAATAAACCTCTGTTGCTGTATTAACAGAGCTGTTAAAACATCTCCCTCGCTGTTGGTTATGTCCAAGGCCCTTGCCAGCTCTCAGGGACAGTAGCCTGATTGTTGAGGGAGGGAACTTACTGCAGGAACAGTGAATGGAGTTTTCAATAAGGCAGGGAAGTAAGAACAGAAAACACATTCTTTGTGGTCTTTCTTCGTATTTGACGTTCATTCTGGCTGGGTGCTCTTTTGGGGAAAGAAAACCAAAAATGAGGTTTCAGAACACATTCATTTCCCCTCCATCCACTGTTCTTTCCTTATGACTTAATTATTTTAGTTTTAACTTGTTAGAGTTGTGAGGTCTAATTTACAAACCCAGTGAGTTATTAACATTTAATAAAGACTATCTTAGTCTTTATTAATAAGGGTTCAAATATATGAACCACAATATTCACATTTTCTTACAAAATGAAAGGAGAGGAAAAAATGAAAGAAAGAAGAAATCCACCCATGAATCATGGTCTGCCTTACCCTAATACCCAGGTTTCTTCTTCCTGCTATTATCTGAAGTCACTGATGTTCTCCTCATCTCCATGGCCCGCCATTTTGTGCACTGGAGAATTTCTGTCATGCTGCTCTCACTTAGGAAATTCTGAGGAGATTCCAGCATGGTCCCCCAGAAAATAGTACCCCTGGAAACTCATTTATGACTCCAGACAGTTAAGAAGATTCTCAAGAAATTCCTTTACTTCCCTTTCAAGTCCTGGAGTCTGACTCTATACGCAGGAGACAAGACAGAAGAGAGAGTTCAATCACTTACACTGTTAACCTCAGGTAAGGCACTCAGCTCTGTGAGCTTCTTCAGTTTCTTTGTCTACAAAATGGTACAATACCTAGGATTACCCTAGAGAGCTACTTTGCCTAGTAGAGTGCTTTGCACATGAAGGAAACTCGCTAAGTAATGATTATAATGATGGCTGTTTGTTTGTTTGTTTGTTTTTTAGAGAGAGAGAGAGAGAGAGTGCATGAGCGTGT
Organism: Crocuta crocuta; assembly: GCF_008692635.1. Classification (NCBI taxonomy): domain Eukaryota; kingdom Metazoa; phylum Chordata; class Mammalia; order Carnivora; family Hyaenidae; genus Crocuta; species Crocuta crocuta. Next base: position 6,401,515 of record NW_027531318.1, read on the forward strand.
GGGGGAAGGACAGGAGGAGAGGGAGAGAGATAATCCCAAGCAGGCTCCTCAAAGCCGAATCTGAAAGCCGGGCTTGATCTCACAACCATGAGATCATGATCTGAGCCAAAATCAAGAGTTGAACGCTTAACTGACTGAGCCACCCAGGCACCCTTAATGATGGCTAATTAATGGAAGTAGCTGAAAGCCTGACTCTTCCCCCCATATAAAACGTGAATAAGACTTCAATGCCACACACGTACTTAGTGACTTTATTTTCTTTACTGGGTATAAATTGGAGCTGCAAAGGGCTAGGTTTCAAGCTCTACTATGTTCCAAAATTAACTAAGCATAAGATTTTAAAGTTAAATTCCTAACTGGAAATAGGAAACCTTAATAAGGTGACCAAAATTCTAAGTTTCCAAACCCTGAATTGGTTTATGTTGACCATAAGTTCAAATGATCTTATCAGAAATTCTGCTATATAGAGACATATGGTATAAAGTCCTGACATCTTGCCATTATCCAGATCTGGCATGACCACTGGAGCATATAGTGACCCTCCTTCCTGTTTGTGCCCCGAGACTTCTCAATTACTCTGGGCAATTTTCAGAATATTTCTCCCCTCAGCCTCCCTAGCAGTGGACCAGCTTGGCCTTAAGAATGAGCACTAATGTTTATCCCTGATCTAGGGCATCGGTCAGGTCCCATAGAGTGTTGATTACCTCTTATCTGGGATAATTTTTAAAAAATCAAAGTAAAGCAAACTATGTGAGATCTGGACCTAGGTGAAGCATCTTAGCACGTGGCTCTGACCAGAATTCGAAGTTGGGTACAGAATCCCTCACTCCTGCTCACCTTTCCATTCTGTTTCTTCCCTTTTCTCTTTGTCCAGTAGGTGGCGCTCCTGAGTGAGGCGTCTTTGCTAAGGCGGCGGAGTCCATCCAAAACCAGCTCCTATCTTTGTAGCAGGTAGATAGGTGATGGCGAATCTCTGCCTGTAACATAGGAGGGAGGCCGCTGGTGTCCCTGCCATCTGAGGTAGGTGACTTGAAGGCAGGCAGACAAAAGGAAACACAGGGACACCGTGAAACTGGATACTTCGAGAAAGAAGCTAGGGTAGTGGTGGAAATGTATCACTAGAGAATATGGACTTTTGCTTGTCCAAGATCTAACTACATGCTTTCAAGCTCCTGTGACCAATATTTTCAGGTCCTAAAATAACATCCAGTTCATCTAGAACTTTCCATTCTCCCACTGCTAACTAATCTTTTCTATCTAGGCCTTGCTTCCCTGAATCACCAGTTTTGTCTAACGTTTTTGTGAGAAGCAATTTCGTATGCATGTGGGACCCTTTCCAACTCTCCAACAAGGCAGGGGGCGTAAACTTACCTTAAACTCACACACTTGCCAGACAGGCTGTGTGGTCTCACTTGCCCAGCAAGGTAACTCGTGATTTCAACCATCTCTAGCTTCTTCTTTCTCTAGGGAAATAGTTTCAGAGAAGACTTATCACATATTCGCATCTTCCAGACTGAACTGTTTCAGCTTGTAAACTCATGGGATGCGTGAGCGTGGTGGGTTTTGTATTGCCCCTGAGGTGGGGGGGAATCCAACCAACACTTAAGAGGGCCTCCCCTATGTATGTGGAAGTCAGACTCACAGACAGATTTGCCAGGGAGCTATCTGATTCAAGAGCCCCTGGCATCATATGAAATATTGTTTCTAATGGCAGTGGGTAGCCAGAAAGCCACCAAGATCATGCTATATCTTTCACTTGTTCTGCCCCAACCTGGCCCAGAGGTTCTCAAACTCAGCGGTGTTGACATCTGGACTGAACGATTCTTTGTTGTGGGGAGAGGGCCATCTTGTGCATTGTTGGGTGTCAGGCAGCATTCTTGATCTCCATCTACCCACCAGATGCCAGTGGTACCCCACCTCCAACGGTAACAACCTGAAATATCTCCATCTTGCCCAATGTCCCCTACACCCTCTTGAGAACTGCGGGTCTAGATGAATGTCTTTCATGAGGTGCCCCTTGGTTCATTTTTATACTATGAACCAAGGCTGTAAAGGAATGCTCATTTGCCTATAACACTCATGTACATTTCTTTTCCAAGGATTTTAATGAAAAAAAAAATGGCAATATGTTGGTGATGGGAGCATGTCAGGTTTTGACAGTGCTCCACCCAAACAAGATGATTGCTATGCTTACATCTCATGGATGGAAGTCTTCACTATGCAGGGCCACCTTTCCGTTAGACCATGGCTGCCTCTGCCTTGTCTTGGTTGCTCGCTGTTTGGCCCCTCAGTCTTCCTTTCCTCCTGTAGCCACTGGGTTTCTTTCTATTCTCTAAGTCATGGCTTCCATTTGTAAATACACTGAAGGTTGTCCCCCAAACCAGTCCCGTGCACCCCTAGAGCACCCCCAGAGGAGAGATCAGCTCTTTCTCAGTGTCCCAGACTCTGATCAGCTGTAACTGGGGAAAGGGAGGCCCTGGGCTGTGTTGACACAATCCAACTGGCTTTGGGGGGAAAAGTTTAATTTAGTCAAACCCCCAGCTATTGTATAAACGACTTTAGTCAGACAGCAAGTTGTTTTCAAATTCCAAAACTGGGAGGAACCTCAGAGAAAGCCATGTCCAAGAAGCTCATTTTTCAGAGAAATGGGGGCCTCAGGATAATACTGTAATAACTGACATGTAGTTCTTACTTCCTTCGCAACGGACACGTTGCTATGGGGCTGGTATGAAAAGCCAGCAGGCGGGGGAGGGCCCAAGTTCAAGTCTTTACACTCCACATAATTCAGATGAATAGCTGAACGAAGCACCCCTAATGTCCATCTCAGTAGAAGAACTCTCTGGCCCTCCTCACTCACTAACCCGACTCCTGGATAAGTGGGCTGGCTTATCTGCTCGGCACATTTAGGTAACTGGGCCTTCTAGGCTTTGCCCTTGTTCCTTCGGGGAGCCCTGCACGGGCACCAGTCCCTGGCCCCTCCCGTGGCCCTACACCTGCTCCTTCCAGCATTGCATGACTGCGGGACCCTTTTGCCTAAGTTTGGCGTTCAGAAGCCCAGCGGATGGCCCATACGCAAACAACCAGGCCTCTCACCCTAGTAAGCAATCCTATGAGTGTGTGTGTGTGTGTGTGTGTGTGTGTGTGTGTGCGCACGCGCGCGCACATGAGCTCAGAGGCAGCCCGAGGCTGCTACTTGGCATTTACAGTTTATGGAGCATTTGGTTGCCAGGCATCTTAATGGTCAAGGAGCTAAAGCTGGCAGAAGAACTACTGTTTCACTGGCTTCTCCCTCCTCCAAACTGCTTTCCTTTCAAAAATAAGTTTTTAAACATAAGCCCTAAATTTTATGCCAAGCCACAGAGTTCAATTTAGCATTTTGGGGTAGTTATTTAAATTTATTTTTACCTTGTATTCTTTAGCATGTAATCAGGAGCACACCACCAGGGATTGTGCCCTCTTCTCTCAGGACAGACATGACCACAAAGCAATAAAGTATGTCTTTGAAACTTTACTTTTATAGATCCAATGACTATTTTTCTTTACCGTGACCATACTTATTTCAAAACGATACCATCCTTCAAAGGTATATTTTCAAACAGCTCTTGGAATGTTCATGAGCCTGTTTGCAAGCTAACATGAGAAAAACGGTATCATTGTTTTATTATCTCCCTTTTTTAGTAGATAAAATGTTAATATCTTTCTCGATTACTTTCCCCAATCAAACATAAACTGAAATTTTAAAAAAAGATTTTAAAAAATCACTCTTGAGGCTATTTAGTGGAGGAAGAAAACGAGGCAGTCTCTAAAAGTAATTATCAAGGGATCCAAGCATGTGTTCTGGGGAAACCCCATTGTATATGTAGGTTTAAGGATTTTTCATGTTAAAATACAAGCCCTGTGACCTTGAAGATGAACTATGAAGTTCATGAGAACTTCAAAAACTCTTATACAACCATAGTGCCAGAAGTGATTTCACTCATGATGACTTCTTGGTTCTCACTGTTTTACCTACTGAAAGATTAGAGAAGCTAACCACAGAGGAAGTGACTTGGAAGTTAAGTGTATTATCTTAAATACATTGAGAAGAAGGCCAGGATATTTAAGTCAATGCAATGGGACATTTTTGGCATTTAATATATTATTGTGTATTCATCAGGAATGACATGGGAAGACAAGGGGTGGTAACAAAAGAATTAGGAACGATTCGATCTTCTTTATTACAGGCCCTGTGCACGGTTGTGCAGGTTGTGCACTGCACAACATCATCATGGATGGTACCTCCCAGAGCTGTACGAAGACCAACTGTACCAGCAGTCCTGAACTGGTCTGAACAATGACCTTTAAATAAACTCAAATTCAAAGAGATGTGTGATGGCAACAGAAACTCTAAAAGTACCAGGGCCTGGTTGGAAAACTTCTCTTGTTAAGAAAGTCAGGAGAAAAAGAAAAAGAAAAAAGAAAAGGAAGTCAGAACATCTCTTGGTTTGACAGTTTAACTGAAAGTGTAGGTGCATACTACCAGAGACCTGGCTGTCCAATTGCCATCGCCTAGGGGTTCAGATCCTAGGCTTAGGGATCAGGCAGACTTGATTTTGATTTCTGACTCTGCCACTTAATAGCTGTGTGACTGTTGGGTGAGTTCCATACTTTCTCATCAATAAAAACTGAAGAACAGGAGAGAATACCCAGCAGGGTTGCAGTGAGGGTCAAAAGAGACCATGTCTGCAAAGCACTTGACAGTGTGCCTGGCGCATTGCTACTGTTTAAAAAACACAACCTGTCTTGTTATCACCGCCCGAAGAATCCGCTAAGTTCCTGGCATGGGGCCACTTGGATCCAAGTGCCCAGGGTCCTATCAGGATTAGCTGTTGCCGGGCTGCTGGCGGCTCCTCCTAAGATTCCATTTTTCACAAGGTGCTTTCAATCATGCTTTAAAATCTTCTCCTTTGAGGTGATAGGGCCAGAAAACGGTGTAGCTTGCGGTCATGCAGACTCAAACACAGAACAGAGATGGCCTTCAAGGCTAACAACGCATTGAACATGCAGCCCTCGCAGTGGTTAGTGTGGCAAGAGGGGAACGGAAACTCATGTCGGTCCTGCCCAGAAGTATTCCCGCACAGCTCAGATGATTGCCTTTGCTCTCAGATTATTAAAATATCACCAGGGGCCTCTCAGAGAACTAAAAAGGAGAGGTCACCGGGGCTGGGGGAATGGAGAGTGGAGAGAAGAGACATAAAAGTGCCTTATCAACATGTCTTACCCAGCCAGCCAGAAGATTTGTTTGAGCCACAAAATAATATTTATCCTGCATGCCACTGACCAAGTTCAGCTGCCTTTGATCTATTTCTCCACTGGCGAGCTTTTTTTTCTTTTTTCTTTTTCTTTTTCTTTTTTTTTTTTAAGTTTTAATTCCTTCTGCCTAGAGGGTAACAAACAAGTAATAAACTTGGTGGTGAATTCAGAAAGAATTCAGAAGATTAAATATGCCCACAGGACTCTGAATCCCTCTGTCCTGGTCCCCTCTGTGAGTCACCTGTCCATCATTTGCTGAGTAGTGGGGGCCCCCAGTGAGCCCCCTCCTAAGTCACGGTCGTTTTGTATTAAGCACACGAGGAAGGTCTGACTAAATCTAGATCAGGATTACATTGTTAAAAGGTTTTCATAATACATTTTACTTAGCCTAGTAGATCCAAAATATTATAATTTTTAGTAAAACCAATATGAAAACTATTAACAATAATATGAAGGATAGGTAGTTCATGATAATATATTAATGGCGTTAGTTTATATTGTTTTGTACTTAAGCACTGACGTCTGATGTGTGCTTTACACCGACAGCGCATCTCCGGTGGCCACTGCCCACCATGTGGGACAGGGCGGTTACAGATGAATGAATGGAGACTTAGAGATGACAGTACCCTCTTGCCCGACATCATGCAGCCAGTGCTTTCCAGATCAGTCTGACACATAGGAGTGCGCTGATCACGATCGTCCTTTATTTTTAGGCTCCTTCTGAAATAGTCCTTATCTCAGGGCGGTGTTTTTGTTTTCCAGTTTCCTAAATGTGTTTCTAGATACCCTGGACAGGGGAGAGTGGGACAGATAGGACCGGAAGTAATTGAGATTTCTCAGCCAGTAAGCCCTCCACTGGTGGTTGGTATGTGCTGGTCCCCTTATCTCAAGAGCCAAATGTCCTTCAGGATTGAGAGGAGCATAAGAAATTCTCTTTCGAAGTGCACCACACAGAATCTGTTTCCAGGGTAGAAGACCTCCAGGAAGCCACGAGCACGTGCCTTGGCGTAGGTAGGCAGGCACTGAGATCCTTAGCAAGCTTTGTAAGAAGTAGTCCAGCGTAGGGTGTCTGGCTCCTGGATGGCTCAGCAGGTTGATTTCGGCTCTTGGTTTCAGCTCAGGTCATGATCTTAAGGTTTGTGGGATCAAGCCCCGTGTCGGGTTCTGTGCTGACGGCATGGAATCTGCTTGGGATTCTCTCTCTCCCTCTCTCTCTGCCCCTCTCCTGTTTGCACACATATTCTCTCTCTCTCTCTGTCGTCTCAAAACAAATAAATAAACATAAGGGAAAAAAAGTGGCCCAGGGCAAGGGGCAGGAGCCAGACCAGACTGCCTGGACTTAATACAGGTTAAACTCGGCTGTCTTGAGCAGTCCTCACAGTAGCACCTTGCTGTCCACACGCCCCCACCCGCTGGCCAGAATGCACAGCGTCTGGTCATCCATGCAGGAAATAGAGCGAAGCCAGAACCCCGTGTCTTTGTTTTATTCTTACAGCCTCTGTGTGACCTTGGAAAGACTGCTCTAACACCCTGAGCTTCAGTTTTCGCCACTGGCAAAATGGGGACAGCAATACACGTCTCGCAGGGTGGTTGTGAGGATTAATAAGAAGAAGAATCCAAGTCACTCGGTATGCTATCTGGCAAAAGAGAAGGCACAGAATAAATGCCCATTATCATTATTACTGCTATCATTACTGCTACTACCACCACCTGTGTGCCTGCTCTGTATCAGACACTGCAACAGCTCCTGGCGTATAGTAAATTCTCAAAGTGTACTTTATTTATTTGAGGTGTTAGCACCCTGGCATGGGACTAAGTGGATCCAGAGAGCTCCATCTTTACCTTCACCTTGAAGCTCCTCTGTGGACTTAAGCAAAATCACTCTGCACCTGGGTCAGAGGGCTCAAGAGGCTTGCTCATTGCTCAGCTGGTCGGTCTAGCTGCCCCTCAGTTCTGATGTCAGATCTCCTTTGCAGATCGCTAGATAGAAATCCTTTGGGCCACTGTCACCAGTGGCTCTAAATGCTCAGTTGCATTGGCTTCAGTGTGGGAAACCCCTTCTCCTGCCAGCTCGGCCAAGCAAAGCTGAGATTTTTTCCAGAAGAACTTGACTAAGTTTAACAAGTCTGAGAGATTTGCTTCCCATTCTGTCTTAGTTATACATTGCTAAGTAAGAAGTAGCCCCAAAACTTAGTGTCTTAAAACAGAAAACAGCTCTTCTCTCCGATTCTGTGACTCAAAGAGTTCAGGTGTGGCTTTGATGGGCCCCCTCCGCAGGGTATGGTTACCTCAGGGCTCAGTTGGGAAGGTTCTGCTTCTGAGCGGGCTCACATGGTCATTGGCAGGACTCCATTCCTCATGAGCTGTCAGCTGGAGGCCCTTCCAGGTGTTGCCACTCAGCATCTCCACCAAGGGCAGCTCATAACACGGCAGCTGGCTTCCTCAGACAGAGCCAGAGCCAAGGCACACAGGACCAAACTCACAGCCTTTGTAACCTGTCCTTGTCCTCCTGTAATGAAACACCACAGACTAAGTGGCTTATAAACAATAGATGCTTATTTCTCTCCATTCCGGAAGCTGGACATCCAAGATCAAGGTGCCAGCAGATTCAGTGTCTGGTGAGGGCTGGCTTCCTCATTGACCGCCATCTTTTCCCTGTGTCCAGACACGGTGGAAGGATCAAGAGACCGGATTGCTCTCAAGCCTTTTTACAAGGCGACCAATCCCAATAACTTAACCTCACAAGGACCCCATTTCCAAACACCGTCACATTGGGCATTAGGATTCAACAGATGCATCTTGGGGCACACAGATATTCAGCCCATACCATAACCGAATCAGAGAAGTGACCTCCATCATTGTTATCGTATCCTATTCATTAGGTCTGACCCTCACTCAAGGGAAGGAGGTTACACAAGGGCACGAATACTAGACGGGGTCACTGGGAGCCCTCTCAGGAGCTGCTGGCCATAGGCACCCTCACCACTTGATCTTTTTTTTTTTTTTAATTTCTAGGAGAGAGAGAGAGACAGCGTGAGCAGGGGAGGGCCAGAGAGAGAGGGAGTCACAGACTGAAACAGGCTCCAGGCTCTGAGCTGGCAGTCAGCACAGAGCCCGACGCGGGGCCCGAACCCACGAACCGCGAGATCATGACCCAAGCGAAAGTCGGACGCTCAACCGACCAAGCCACCCAGGCGCCCCACTCACCACTTGATCTTAATAAGTAGGGTGGGGTATCTTTGTTTCATGTCTGCAGGAGGAAGACAGGGCTGTTCCTTGTGGAAGTCACAAAAGATGGGCAACAGCAACATGGATCCTGCCTTTCACTTAGGTGGGGCTGAGGGTGGTGGCCGGAGGAACTGTTCTCTTGAAAGTCTTTGTAGGCCCTGAGTGCAAACACATGGGAGCCCTCGTGACCAGAAACAACAGGGCAGTGGAGCGTGAAGCCCTCTCTGGACCTCTCCACCACGTCCCCAAGGCCCAGGGGCCAGAAGTATTTGAACGGAGCAGCCTGAAGGGGAGGTGGGAGACCTTTCTGCTCTCACTAGAAGCATCTTCTCAGTGCTAATGGCGGTGCTTCCTGACATGAAGATGAGAATAGCGAACACCCGCCTTGTGTCACGGGGGTCAACCAAGGTGGGGCAAGGGGAGACCGCAGGGGCCTATGAGCAGCTGAGAATCTGGCCCATAGCACGAGAGACACAGAGAAAACTGGGGAGACTGGGAGACTTGGTCTGAAAAACTCACGCACGAGCACATGTTGCCATTGCAAATGGGGTATCAGTATAATGTGATATCAGTTATATTCCCAGGCTGGTCATGGTGCCTAAGAGTTATTTTTTTTCACAAAACAGGGAGGGGGGGGGAAGAGAGGTCCTTCCAGCAAAAGCAGATTAAGAAAGAAAAAATCCCCACTTCAAGGTTGTACTGAGGCCTGGACCTTTTGCTGACTCTCAGCCCAGTAATTTGTTCCCCTCCTTGTTGGCCTTGATGCCGGTGAGGTCAGCAACATAAAGGTGCATAGAAAAAGCAAAACAAAACAAAAGGAAATACCACAGAAGTGACGGCATGTGTCTTAAGATCTCTGAAACTTAGTCTAAAACTAAGTCTTGGTTAGTGTGGCTTATTGGTCACGTAAACCCATATATCTCTTTTCTTCTCAAGTGTACTTTGGGTTTAAGGCTGGACCCTGTTACTCACACTCCACATGGAGACACATGGGCGATATTGCTAAGTGGGCCGAGACTCTCCCTTCGCTGCCAGTATGTGGGGAAGCCTCGTGCATAGGAAACGGGCCATGTGTTTTAGTATCAGATCTGCTTTCAAATCCCTACTCCGCTGCTTTATTAGCCATGGGACTCTGGGCAAATCACCAGTGCCTTGCAGGCCTGGTTGCCTCCTCGGAGGGGCCGAGGGGCGTGCTGTGGTTTAGCTAATGGTCAGGAGCTCAGGTGCTGGGGTGGGACTCGCTCGCAGTTCCGGTTCTGTGACTCATAGTTGTGTGAGCGCTAAGCTTCAGCTTTCTGTCCCGTCTGATGGGTGTAGGTGTGCTGATCAGGGGACTGTGGCTGCGCTCAGCGGGTGGCCCATGTAAAGCACCGGGCACCGCCCTAGCATATGGTGGGCACTCCGTGGATGTCGGCTCTGCACCAATAAAGCACCTTGCACGTGGGAAGTGCTCATGCAGCGTAGTCCCTTCCTCCTTCCTGCGCCCTCCCTCTCCCACCATGTGCCCAACATCTCAGGCTCTAGGTCGGGCTCTAGAACAATGGAGACGCTAATGCTTGTCCTCTGCTAAGGTGATCGGAAGCGGAGGAGCTGAGAGCTGGACACTAGTGATGGCCGACAAGGACAAGGAAACCAAAGCCCTGGGAACGAGCCATGTGTCCGGAGTTGGTGCGACCAGCAAGCTGCCGCCGCCTCTGGGGCTGCGTCCAGATTTAGTCAGCGACTCCTTCCTGCTGGCTGGGAAATCTGAGAGAATCGTGTCATGCTACTGTGGTTAAAACAAACCCCAAACCAGAAAAGCTTGTTATGGAGTCTAAGGAGAAATAGCTCGAATCATTTATTTATTATAAAATAACTGGTCCCACATGCTAAGAATTACTTTTAAGATTCCAAAATTAGGCAAGACCTCGTAATAGATCTCCTTCATTATCAACATCAATGGGAGGTTTATTATTTTAAATCAAGTCTTGTTTTGTTTTGAAAGCGCTGTCTAGCATGCACAGAATATTTACACCAGGAAATCCTAGGTTGTCTGTCCCTGAGCGTGTGGTTAGAAGCCACGGTCAGCACTGACGGGTGAGGCCGGGAGCAGCAGGGGAAGATCACCGTGTTCGCCCGTGGTTCGTAGGGCCTCTCCAGCCTTGAGTGGCACTCAGCTCTCAGGCAATGTTCTGGGCTGGTCTGTAGCCTTTGTCTCGTATGGGTGTCGTGTGATCTGCTAAGCTGGCACCACCATTCCCAGGGCCCGGGTTTTCTCGAATCCTCTCTGGCAGTGAGCCAAAGATGGCGGCGCTCCTCTCTCAGAATGCATTGGACATAGTAGCCTCTGTGGATCTCAGCTGCTCAGTGGAGCCCAGACGACTCACCGAATGTTCTGTGTAAGCAGGTTTAGGGGAAGGCCTTTGTGTCTCCTGAACTCCTTCTGGGGCTCTGGGACGTGCCTGTCATGGACTTTGCAAAAGTTCTGGTTTAGTGCTTTCTTTCCTCCGGTGAGAAATAATATATGCTCATGAAATATCAAGACAGCATGAAAATGTATTTTTCAAAAATATTTAGCCTTATACTTCCCAGTGGTGACTACTGTTAACATTTTGAATATTCTTATGGACTTTTTAAAAATTGAATTCATTGTCAAATTGGTTTCCATAGTCTTACGGACTGTTAAAAATGCACACAAACAGGGACATCTACGTGGTTCCAACAGTTAAGCGTCTGGCTCTTGGTTTCAGCTCAAGTCATGATCTCATGGTTCATGAGTTTGAGCCCCACATCCAGCTTTGCGCTGACAGAGCAGAGCCTGCTTGGGATTCTCTCTCTCTCTCTCTCTCTCTCTTTCCGCCCCTCCCCTACTTGCACTCTCTCTCTCTCTCTCAATAAATAAATAGAGTTAAAAAGTTTTTTAAATGTACACACACAATTTAACAAAAGAGAAAATTTTACTCTATATCCTTTCTATGATAGCTTTTTTTCTCTTATGCTATGAATATTATCGCTTTAAAAAATGTTTAACGTTTATTCATTTTTGAGAAATGGAGAGACAGAGCATGAGTGGGGGAGGGGCAGAGAGGGAGGGAGACACAGAATCTGATGCAGGCCCCAGGCTCAGAGCTGTCGGCACAGAGCCCGACATGGAAGTCAGACCCACAAACTGCAAGATCACGACTTGAGCTGAAGTCAGATGCTTAACCAACTGAGCAATCCAAGTGCCCAGAATATCATCACTTTTAATGACTTCCTAGTTGTTCTTTGTTATCTTTTTTCAATGATACCCTTCTTTAGATTCTTTCCCGCAGAAAAATAATAGATCAATGAATATCCTTCTAGACACATTCCTTTCATTTTTCTTGGGTCAAAAAGAACATATTTAAACTTTTCATGCATTGACAAATTACCCTCTGGAGTGGCTATGGGAATAATTTATGGGATCACAATCATAGGATTCTTCTTAATTATATTACAATAAGATAAAAGGAGCAGGTGATATCCACCAACAGTGAGATAAAGATTCTTCTCAAGCTCCTTAATCCTGTCTTTCCTGGACCTCTCCTTCAACTGAGAAACCTGGTGTGACTTGGTACCATCAAGATAAAAGGAATTAGCTATAAGGTGATCAATGAATTCATAACTCCCTCCCATAGATGGAAATAAATGGGAAAACAATATCCGAGTGTAAAAACAACAAAATAACAAAGAGGAACAAAGAGAAATTTTATACAAATTATAGTTCTCTTTGTTGCTTTTTTTTCTTTTTAATTACGTACTCGGGGGGCACCTGGGTAGCTCAGCTGGTTGAGCGTCCTACTTTTGATTTTGGCTCAGGTCATGATCTCACAGTTCGGGCTCTGTGCTGACAGCTCAGAACTTGCTTGGGATTCTCTCTTTCCCTCTCTGTCTGCCCCTTCTCTCCTTGTGCTCTCTTTCTCTTTCTCTCAAAATAAACAAATAAACTCTAAAAAAGAGAGAAATTACGTACTCTGAATCAGAAACTTCTTCATGGCATCGATAGTCATGTTTGACCACCATTCTGAATATCATATCTTGGAGATTCTGGATAATACTGTGATAATCCAATCAGCTTTATACAATGTGATTTTCTAATGTACCACAAAAATTTGGCCTTGTGGTCGGTGCCAGGGAGCCCCTTGAGAATTTTAATAATGATCAGAAAATTAGGATTCCAGAAAAAGAAGCCAGTCCATAGACAAGGAGAATGATAAACAAAAGAAGTTTCTTTTCTTAAAAGCAGTTAGGTTCAAAAGACATTTTTTTTTTTTATTATTTGCCTATGAGCACAGGAAGTTTTTGATAACAGTAATGAAATAATGCCCAAGATCTGTCTACAGTTTTTGCTATGCAAACTGTATTGCAGAAAGACAGTATGGGGAGTGGGGGGTGGGGAGGGGTCGTTACATTGAGATAAGCAAGAAAATGTCAGTAATGTGATAAAGGACTCAAGATTTCCTTTTAGGGACATAACTGTTGGTCTTTGTGGGACCTTTTGGAGCTTAAGTATACACAGAGATAGAAGCCATATCTTCTAGCCCTCTGGAAGTGTTATGAAGAGATTGGAGAGGTATTTGGCGACTAAGGGAAGGTTCTTCAGATTGTGTGGGAGACCCCATTACACGGCAGCTCATTATTCCTTAAATGCAGACACTCCTGGGGCTTATGCATGTCCCCAGAATACTAACACCTATATGGTAAGCACCTGATATATCAGGTCAAGGCTACAGACAGAGATGACAGTCTGCTCTCCCAATGACAGACATATATATAGCAAGAGATTCCAGTGTACATTCTGGGCTTATCAGCACAGGGCAAGGGCAGGTCTAAAAACCAACCTTTTCCTTTGCATCTCTGCCTCTCCTTTTCTTTGGTGTAGCTGAGCCCTTCATGCTAATCAGAGGCACCTCTGTTCTTAAAATCAATCACTTGGAGCCAAATCCCATTGCCTCTTGTTCCTCCAGTCACAGATTCCTCTTCATCCCTTTGCCTTAAATATCTACTCACCACTTTCCCTCCATCTCTTCAGATTTCTGGAAGCTAATTCCAGGGAACCTTAGCAGGTTCAGCAAGATTTCTCCATGCCCACATCAAAAATAAACACTTACTAAATTCTCATTGTTTTGCAGGCACCATGCCTGTTTCCCCAGGGACAGCCTCTTTTTCTCAAGACAATCTAGGCTGGAAGATAAGCACACATGCAAATAATTTTACTGTAATTACCAGTAGACAGGCTGACATGTCAGGTTTTTACCATATGGGAGGTAGCATTACCGGTGTTAGTCTGTGTCAGCTTTTCTTCATTGGAAATACTATGCTATATTTTTCTATGTAGCCAACTGAAGAGTTTAAACTTTATCTTGTAGCTAGCAGGGAGGTGAATGACAGGTCAGTTGGGGTCATGGATCTTTCCGATGAAACTGAGTACAGGAAGATGCATTTGAAACCTGTTGCACTAATCCTTGGGGGAGATGATGTGTACTTCAGCTACGGCATTGGTTGTCAAGAGGGGGAGCACATTTGAGATGTGTTTAGCAGACTCAAAGCACTTGGTGGCTGGTTAGCAGTGTGGTGGCACAAAGCAGGTGGGCTAAAGAACAAAGCTTACCCAAAGCCAGGAATGACATTGCCACCTCTGAGACAAAATATAGAGGGAGTATAAATCGAAGGAAAGTTCTGGACATGCTGACTTGGATAGGCTAATTTATACTAAAAGGAAAATAACACAAGGCAGGAGTATATAGGGATGTGAAGTTGGGAGTGGTATGGGGAGATGTGGCAAAGAAATATGGAATTACCCTTCCTTTATATGTTACTGTTTGCCAAGTCTATGAGATTAGGTGAGCTCAGCAAAGGGCAGTATAGAGTGAAGATAGGACCAGAGACCAAACCCCAGAAGAATACCATCGGTTAAAGGAATGGGGGGAAAAGGAGGAACCCACAGAGGAGAAAAACAAGAAACAGAGCTCAGGAAGTGTGCAGGGCCCTCGATGGAAGTCAAGAGAACATTTCAAGAAGCAGGGAGAGGTAAACAGTGTCAGATGAAGTAGATGTTTGGTAATCTGGGGTATCATTATTAAAAAGGTCCCTGATGTCCTTTGGGAAAAGGCTAGTCTTGCTGGGAACTGAGACAGTGAGAGGTGGCTTGAGGAGTGAGTGAGAGATGCCAAAAGGGAGACAAAGAGGCAGACCTGTCTTTTCATAAAGTTTAGATGAGAAAGGAGTTGCTATAAAGAAAGGGTAGGGATGTCAATGGAATTTTTTACTACTTTTTGAAGAATTAAATGAGACTGATTTAAACAATTTCATAAACCATAGAGAAACTAGGGAGGTTAGAAAGATGGCAAAATGGGAAATGTGGAAGAGAGGAATGTTGAGCAAATCCAATAGGAAGCCTGAGGCCCAGGGCCCAGAGGGTTGTATGGTCTTGAACAGAAGGAAGCACGACTCATTTTCTGATACTGGAAGTAGACCAGGCCTGGTGTGGAGGTGGATGGGTGTGTAGACAGAGGGCCAGAAGCCAAGGGAGCTCACACCCAGAGCTTGTTTGCCCCAACATCAGGAGGTCATGACCTGGGTGGGGGTGAAAGGCACCGATAGGGTTGACCTACCCAGAGTAGGGGGCACTCAGGACCTGGATTTAGGGCTTGGTCCCACTATGCCATGGAAATGAATTTCCACACCAGAAGGCTTGAGGAGGATGGAGATTTGGAAGAGAACTGGGCAACAGAACTGAATGGGGATGAGAGATGTAATGGGTCATCCCAGGTGCATGAGGACACAGACCCAAGGCTGTGGTCAGCCCAATGCCCAGAGGGAAAGTGGGTGCCACCTCACCTCTGAGGCTTGGGAATCCATGGTTGAACACCTCAAAAGGATACAGGAGCAGGGAAGTTCAGAGCCTTGTTAATGAATGTGTGTAAAGAGAATTGGGGGAACAAAACAGGATGAGAGAGAGTTCCAGTTACTAAGGAGCTTGCTTAGAATACCAGGGGTAAGAGTAGAAACAACTAGAAGTAAGTGTTTGTTTTGCTCTGTTCGTGCTAGTCAGACAGAGTTGAAATCCAGTTTTGTAGGATGTTGGAATTAGAGAAGCATGAGGGATCTAAATATTCTGTCGTCTGCTCTCCTAAAGATCCACATTAAAGGACATTCTGCCCCTTCTTTGTAATGCATTCCAGTGTCTCACAATCCTCAAGGAATTTTCATCTGAATGTCAGACTTCAAAAGGACAATGTTGAAAAATTATATTATAGAGTTCAAAAAGAAAAGAGAAAGAGAAGGATTCATTTCTTTTTTGACTGCCTCAAAATTCTCCTTGCACTTCCAATTGGACATGCTATTCTCCATTGCCTCAAGGCACGTCAGAAAACCATTAAACAATTTTGATTTGTTCAGTTCAACATCTATTGTGTTTCCCCCCATATACAGCTCCATTTAGAAGCCAGCACAGTTAGCCTTTTTTCCCAGTATGCATGTCTTTGCACACAAATCCATGTAAGTATGTGGTAGAATATGTATATATTCCACATGCTAATCAACTTTTATCTTTATGAAATTATTCAAAAACTTGAAGAAGGGCTAGTGTCATTAAAACCCGGTTTCCATAAACAAAGCCAGAGTTGCTAATGAAGAGTCAAGATACATGAGTCAATCCTTGTGACCACATTTCTATAATAATTGTTGAATTCTGTGATTTTGTGGTCATTGCTGTTATTCTCTGCTTAAATCTAGGAATACTCTGAGCTTCATTTATCTTCACAGTGCATCCAGCCCCTCTCTGCAATATCGTTCCACCCAAGTCAAGATGGCGTTTTTCAGACTTAGGGGAACAATACAAAGACTTGAGGTAGAGGCTTTCCATTTTGATGTCGCCAGTGAGAGGTGCTTTTTGCATCTGGTTGGTCTAAGCAACATGTGAAAATTATGCATCTTTTGGGAGCTGTGTTATTGAGGTGAAAAAGAATGTGCTTCACTCTGGATAAACTCAGAACAATAGCTGTCTCTATGTAGCAAGGCTATAAGAGCTCCCCAGAGAAAAGTCATGGCTTCCCAAACAATTCATCCTGGGTCAGGGCATAGCCCAACCATTTAACAGACAGTTCTAAAGTTGCCTTGCATGTTTAAGGTGGAACTTTCCTATAGTTTACTGGCCTTTCTTTAGTTCTCTGTATGCTGTCTTCCTTTTTTTAAATTATTAATAGAACAAGGTAGGAAATCTGGACTAGTAATTGCATTTTTAACCAGTCAAACTTGACAGTAAACTTAGGCTTTCTAATGGTCAAAGGACTGTAATGTTCAATTGTTATTGTCTTGGGTCCCCAAGGTCTTGCGCTAGGAGGCTAATCTAGTGCCACGCTCTATTACTTGTTGTCTGATGTTTCAACATAGTTTGCTCATGGCTTGAAGATTCCATAAGAACTAGATACAGCAAGCCAATCAGGGGTGTCTGGTCAGCTTCAGGGCCACTCATTCATTCACCCAATAAATAGTTCTTAAGCACATGTGAAGTGTAATAGAGAGCAAAACAGAAAAAGAGTCTTCCCTCTTGGGTCAACCTGACTTTTAGATTGGTACTTTCAAGGTGGAAGTCTATATGCATTCAGCACTCACTCACTGAGCAGCAACTTTGTATGTGATGCTCTGGGAAGCACCAGGAATGTAAAAATTAATCATACTGCTTACCCTCCAGGAGCTTACATTTATGCAGAACTTCCTGATTTCCCAGCAGTATTTTTTTTTTTAAATTTTAGGGTCTCTATACAAGGGAAAATACTTCATAGTCGCCGATGTAACTTTGTTTTCTCTTGTCATCTTCATACCTTCCAACAGGCCTCTAGGAGAGTGGAGAAAGTTTTTATGGGAATCTGATGATTCAGTTTTTGATTTTAGAGTAGGAAGAATATGCATCTGATGATTAAAGTTTGGATTTGGAACTAAAACGTTAATTTTCAAGACAGCACTAACATGACTCATTATTAGATTAAACTGAATTTAATTAGATCAGCCATCTCTTGACATAAAGAAGGAAAATCCATTTTCTTTAAAATGTGGCAATTTCTAGGAAACTGGCCCCATAATCCTAAATTAAAAGCAGATTTCCACTAGTTGGATTCATGCTTCCTTTAGCCCTTGGTATTGTATTTGGTCTGTTTAGTTAGTTAAGTAATGGTAACAAAAGAAGACAGGATGGATGATGTTAAATACAGGGAAATTTAAGAGAGTAATTATGGCATTAGGCTGGGCCAGAAGGTGAGGGTTCTAAGTAATAAGATACCTGCTTTTTAAACAAAGTGCTGTATCTCCCTTTGGCATGACCCTTCCTGGATAAACTGTATATTTTATCCCAACCCCATAGGCAAGAGAAAGTGAGCTCTGAGTGTTGGGTGAGACATGTAAAGGTTCTAAAATGCCCTGTGTAAAGTTACCTAACTTCTTGTTTTAATTGAAGATATTAAAATTCCAGTAAGACAGAATATTGTAATAGTGACCCACACATGAGGAGGTACCAAAAGCTTGGAAGTTCAGCTTGTAAGAGCCCGACGCATAAATAGTCTACCCGATTATTCATTCAATGGACATCTTGAATGAAAAAAATCACAGGGAAAACCCTAAGGCAAATGATTCCTGGGAGCTTTATATTTTATTTGAAAGACATGAATAATGGAACTCCATTGGCAATGATGAGAGGGCTGCTTCCAATGACAAGTGAAATGACTACTCCTGGTGAACTCTGTTATGCTCCAAACTTCAGCAGAGGAAGGGGTTACCTCCCAGAATGTTGATGGAGAGAGAGAGAGAGAGAGAGAGAGAGAGCGAGAAGGATTTTCTAGTTGCAAATTTTTCTAGTTGAATGGTATTTTCTAGTTCCTCTTTAAATGTCATCCCTTTTGACTCTTCACTCAACCAGAAATCTCAGGCTAAGAGATGTTGATCCATTTAGACTGGCTTATTCTATATTTTAAATCATCAAATGACGCCATGATATTCTAGATATATTGGGTCGGTTAAGTACTCTCCTCATAAGGCTTTCATCTGTAGCAATGTATAATGCAGCACAAACTCCCTGATTAGGGACCACTGTTTACTCACCTATAATATAGCTAACTTCTTAGGTGACCAAAATTGGATTAGCATCTTTATACAAATGTTCTGATTTAACCTTTAAGCATCAAGCCCATGACATGTAGAGTGTTTTTGTCTCCATCTTTAGAGATCAGGAAATAGGCTTGGAGGGTTAGATCACTTGTCTAAGTTTACAAAGCAAGTAGGAGGAGATGTTATGACTAAAATATGAACAAACTGACTCCAAAAGCCCATGCTCCCAGCCACTATGAATTTCCGCATCTAAATTCTCCAGAATATTCCCAAAGTTGGATTTTAATGATCTCATTCATAACTCAGGAGGAACCAGTGAGGTAGCTCAGAGAATTCACCTAGAGGTGTATCGGTGAATTTTCCATGTGCTTACACCCTGTTTGAGGCAATTCTGAGTCTGGGATGCAAAAGTCTTCAGGGTATTTATTGATTTGTCTCCTTGAGCTGTATTTTGCTGGACTGAACTTTGGGGTCTTGTATACAGTCTTGATCTGTACATTGTGAATCAGAGATGATATCACAGGTGATTATAAATCAAAGAAGTGTGCTTTTATCTACAGCTTCTTCCCTGCTCTTTTCAGAACAGATTAAACCAAGTTTCTCCATTTCCCCTGCTGCCTTCTCAGGGAGATGTTCCTCTGCTGGTAAGTTTGTGGATGTCTCCACCTGTAAGGAATCCCCTTTGGCCTCAGATCCTCATGACCAAATGCTACCCATCTTGCAAGTTCCCTTGCAGATGTCAGCTTTTCCACAAACAATGTTCTGATTCACCTCTTCTCCCCCATTTCCTAACTCAACCAGGTAAAATAAATCCTATCTTTTCTAGACTTTCATAACATCTTAACTTTCTTGTGGCTTTTCTCCATGTGGTTCTGGAGCTAGCCATTCATGTTTTTCTCTCCTGTACCTAGGTGATAAATGTTTTGAAGACAGGAACTGTGTCCACTCATCATGGAATTTGCCATTCCACCCCATCCATTTTCCTTTACTATCATAGTAGATCAGACAGTATATGATGGTGGAAGAAAGAAGGCACAGAATGGAGGAAGAATAACTCCACTCTGGATCACACTCTCCCACCCTGGATGCCATTCCCCCAAACCCCCTGTTGTCCAGATAACTAAGATACCTAATAAGATAAACTGGCTTCCTCTGATGTCTTAGGTTGCCTGTGAGCTATGACTCCCTGGGAATACACACACACACACACACACACACACACACACACACACGAGAGAGAGAGAGAGAGAGAGAGAGAGAGAGAGAGAGAGAGAGAGAGAGAGATGTATCCTTAATGACATGTCCCTCAACTGGCATCCCAAGGAACTCCTGCTCAGTAGGGAGGAGCACATTTTTATTTAAGTAGATTCATCCTTCAGAAACCAGATATTATCTGAATAGCCAGATATTTCATTCATGCTAAAGATCAGCCCTGGCTTTATCAGAAAGGTACAGAAATATTTTATTTGGAAGACAATTTTTTTCTCAGCAACAAATCTATTTCACTTTTTTCCTAAATTATTTTTTATTGAGAAAAATCTTATTCTTATGAAATATGAACCAGTTTTGGCTTTTGGTTCCACATGCCAAATATCAACCTCTTCCCACTGCCTCCCTCAGTGGACCAGTATATAAATTTCTTGCTGAAACAGGAAATATTCAATCCAATTGAGCTGGCTGGTCTTACCATTGGGATGTTAGAGCCAAATAGAGCACTGTGCCTCAGGTGAACCTACCAATTTGAGTTGATTGGAGTCATTCCTCCACTGCACTGGCGTGAAACTCACTTCTCTTTGCCATGTGCTTCCCGCTGGCATATGGCTTAGGAGTTTGCAAGTGGCTGATCACTATACATACAAAGAAATAAAATAAGGCAACAGCAAGTGAGCAGAGAGATACATCTTTCTTCTCCAGGCAGTTCAGGTGAAAGCCAACATCCTAACCACTGTGACCAAGCAAAGTCCAACAGTATTTTCCACAGCACTGAGGTTTTGAACTCAGCATGTTGATGGTTTTTAAAATCATCAATATCCTGCCAGTCTGAATATCCCCAGCTGCTGTGGCATGTCTCGGTTTTTTCCTGCATTTTCTGAGTAATTGTAAGGATAGCTGTCTTATTTCCTCCATTTTCAGTGAAGTTTTTTATATTTAAAAAATGTTTTTAAATGTTTATTTATTTTGAGGGAGTGAGAGAGAGAGCGCGAGCACAAGTTCAGGAGGATCAGAAAGAGATGGGGAGAGAATCCCAACCATGCTCAGTGTGGAGCCGGACTCCAGGCTCAATCTCACAACTGTCAGATAATGACCTCAGCTGATATCAAAAGCTTAACCAACTGAGCCACTCAGGCACCCCAGATTTTTTACATTTCTAATTTTTATTTTGCTTTTAATTTTTTTAGAGACAGAAAGAGAGAGAGTGCAAGCAGGAGAGGGCAGAGGGAGAGGAAGAGAGAATCCCAAGCAGGCTCCATGCTAAGCAGAGGCTCAATCCCACAACCCTGGGATTATGACCTGAGTCAAAATCAAGAGTCAAATGCTCAACCGACTGAGCCACTCCAGAGCAGTTTTTAAGCCATGTGAATGTTCATTTAGTCATTTGTTTCAGCAATAAATATTTACTGAGATCGTAGGCTATGCCAAATGTCCCAGGTGCTAGGAACTCACTGCCATCAACATGATTTTATAGAAAAGAAGAAGACAAATAAACCATAAATGACTGTAAATCAACAAGATAAATACTATGAAGTCCTTCATAAGTGTGTGAACAAAATAAAACAGAGTGACTTGGTAGTTACTCGTTTGGAGGGGTTGGGGAGGAGAAGGTGATCAGATTGTCAGAAAGTCTCTCTAAAGAAAGACCTGAGATGCAAGCATCAATGGGGCCATGAGTGGATTTGAGGGAGTGGATTTGGGAAGGATAAAAACAGAGTGAGGGTGGAGGAGGTTAAGAGACTTACAGGAGGTGGTCAGATGAGAAGACGTGGTGGCTTGGTTGAAGGTGGAAGAGTGGATGTGGGAGACAGAAGCAAAGGTAGAAATGTGGTTTTTATTTCCTGAAGATATCTCCACAAGGAGCTCAGAGATACCAAACAATTAGAAAAGTTTTTGTGATGGATCTCCATCACAATATTGAATCTGTTACCTACTTTTCAGGTTCAGTAGACCAAATTGCTGACACACAGAACATTTTTCTTCTTTTGAGATAATACCACTCTTCACCCATGAATTCTATGTGGCCATTCACATCACCTTCTAGGAGAGCAGGATGCTTGGGGATAAATAGAGGCTTTTGATGAAAGAAGCCGATCTCAAAACATATGATTCCATGTATATGACATTTTCAAAATGACATAATTATGGAGATAGAAGATGGACCAGAGGTTGCTAGAGAATAAGTGATCAGATGGGAGGGGATGATTGTAACGGGACAGAATGAGAGAGTTTCTTTGTCATGATGGAGTCATGGAATGTTCTTCATTTTTTATTGTACTGGTAGTTACATGCACCTGTATATACACGTGTGATAAAAGCTGATGTAAACACCCACATCCACACCCACAACTGATACATGTGAAACGTGGTGAAATCCAAAGAAAGTTGTGATTATTGATAATGAACTATGATTATGTAAGCTATTACTGGAAGAATCAGTGTGAAGTGAATGAGGATTCTGTAGTAATTTTGCAACTTTATGTAAATATAAAATTACTTTTAAAAATTCAGACATAAAAGTAAAAATCAAACTTCACAAACAATGCTTTGAATATCTACAAATGCAGCTTTATATCATCTTTACTAATTGTCAAGTTTTAGTATAAAATTATGCGTGGTGATGGCTAGAGAATGAGAGCCAATTTTAACTTCAATGCCTCATCCAAACAGCTTGAAAAATAAAATGATAAAAATCTTTTTTTTTTTTAACAGCGATAAAGCACATTCAATCTAGGATAGTCAAATTCACTGAGAAAGAGAGTGGGTCAGAGGTTAACAGGAACTAGAAAGAGGGGGAAATGGGGAGTTATTTCTTTTTAAAAGTTTTTTAATGTTTAGTTATTTTTGAGAGAGATAGAGTGAAAGCGATCGAGGGAGGGACCGAGAGAGAGAGAGAGAGAGAGAGAGAGAGAGAGAGAGAATCCGAAGCAGGCTCCAGGCTCTGAGCTGTCAGCACACAGCCTGATGCAGAGCTTGAACTCATGAATCATGAGATCATGACCTAAGCAGTAGTTGGATGCTCAACCGACAGAGTCACTCAGGCACCCCAATGGGTAGTTATTTGTTAAGGGATACTGAGTTTCTTTTCTTTGTCGGGAGGGGGATACAGGGTTCCTATTTGGGGTGATGAAAAAGTTTAAGAAATAGATGGTGGAAAAGGTTGTGTGCCATTTGAATGTAATTAATGGCACTGAAATGTTTTCCTTAAAAATAATTAAAATGGAAAATTTTATGTTATATATATTTCACACACAAAAAAATGCACTCTCCTCCCCCTAGAAAGTACATGTACTTTGAACTATGCATACATCTTTTGTGTGACAGGGGGTTGGGGTCCAAAAGTCAGGATACCTAGACCTACACAGGTATGGAAATGACATTGGCTAAATATGGCATTTAAATTTCTGAAGTTGGACGATATTACCTAAGGAGAGAAGGAAGGGGGAGGAAAGAGGCAGATTTTGTCCTGAGACCGTCCACATTGAGGAGGATCCAGTGTTAGGAAGGATGGGTGGGGATGCTCGGTGAAGCAGAGGAAGACCAGGAGAGCAAGGGAGCATGGAAGCTAAGAGCAACTGATGTTTCTAGAGAACTCGAGTGGTTGACTGCCTTGAATGAGGTGGAGAACAATGAGAAAAGGAAATGGAGAGTCCCCAGCAGCCTCTCTACTGTCTGTGCTACTGTGTGGGGCAAACATGGATGGCAGTGCATTGAACACTGCCTGGAATAGACAGTGAAGAAGGTCCACCATTGGCAAACTTTTAAAAATGGAGAGGTAGGTAAGGACAAATGCAAGGTTAAGGAAGGTTGCTGTTCTAAGGTGCAAAATACCAGAGTCTGTTTCTATCCTTGTGGGAATAATCCAACAGAGGAAGAGAAAGAGATAATCTGTCTCTAGCTCCTAATGTTTGAGGGACCACATGAGTCACCCCTGTCACCCGGTCCCCTTTTCCTGGGAGCTGCATGCTAGCAAGATCCAGACCCTATTTAAACTTGCAATATTTTGCCCCTTCCCAGTTCTGGGGACTCCCATTCCTACAAGAATGTCAAAAGAGCCTACATTCATTCCTCCTCTATGAGCACACTCCATCCTCTTCCTTTCAAAGGTCTTTGGCCTTTGAAAACAAAGGTTTGTTAATGGTCCTCTGAGTGTAGAACCCTTGACTCTCCAGAACCCAAAGCTCTGCCTGTATTCTTGGGACATGAAGGGAAATTTTCTTTCATTCTGGAGCACAGATCCCACTGATGGCAATGGAAAACACAGGTAAACATTCATTAGCTATTGTTTCTCATGAATGTGTAACTCTCATGCCTCTTTTGTGTAACTTACCTCATTACTTAGTACGTTATTAACATTCTCCTCTATCACTAAATATTCATCAATGGCTGCATAGTATTTCATATTTTGTACATGCTATGATTTATTTCATCCATAATATGTTGTTGGACAGTTTCAAATAAATTAAAATTTTCCACTAGAATAAATGATACTATGGTGTCCATTCATCTGTTTGTATATCTCTGACCATGCCTTTAGGACAGTTTCCTGGAAGTAAAATTTTGAGGTCAGAGAATAGGAACATTTTAAACACTCAAGAAAACATTGTGAACAGAATATAAATTGTTCAATGGTTCATTTATTTGGGTACTTCTGTGTTGTCCATCTTGCTATTAAAATAGTTTTTCTTTCCCTGGATCCTCAGTCTGGCCTCTTTGATTAGGAAGAAAAGTAGTATTTACAAAGGTGAAAGCCTGTGGTTTTGAGTCCCCAGCCAGACTTGAATTTGGTTAAGACCATGACTATCCTTTCCTCCAATGAAAGAAAAATTATGAGACTTCTTGGAAAACACCAATTTTTCTTATTAAACAGTAGGATGAAGTAACTGGACACAAAACAGAAATGTGGATAATATTTTCCTGGAAATATTCAGAAATTTATAAATGAAAGGAAGTGTATTTGGAAAGGTGTCTTGGGATTTGTGGCATGTAAAAATGATTTGGGATAGTCTTGGAACATGTGTAGAGAGGTACAGCATTAATCAGCACACCAAGAATGACCAACAAAGAAAGATGCATCTTCATGTCTGGTATCACAAATAAGAGAATGATGACAGACAGCTGAAGAGGTTACAGAATCTCCCCTGTGATACTGGGCCACAACAGTGCTGGTCTAACTAGACAGTTGGCCAGAGACACACTGGCAGAAAGCTAGAACAAATCACAAATCCTAATGGGAGACCCAAAGAATAAGCCATTAGAAATGATTCGTAATTCCAAATATGACTCACAGCAGTGTACTCCTTAACATGCCAAGAGCTTTCTCTTCTCCAGTCCATGGAATCATGGTGGCATTGGCTACAATGGGGATATGTGGTAGAAATCCGGAACCTTGTGAACCAAGCTTCTGAAAATCTGTCTATAAGAAAAGAGATGTATTTATTCTTTGTTCTGCTTTCTTCTTCTGGAACTACCCTACCCCAAACAACATTATTTACCTAAAAATGAGGAGTGCATTTCATCAATTGTTTCTATTTGATCTTTAGCTCAACCAAACAGTGTCTTTTGTCATTGAACATTTTCACGGAGTTGAAAAAACAAAGTATAACAAAACAAACTCCTCCCCACTAACCCCCAACATATCCTAATGTTAATTCAATTATTTTTCAGAAGCCCCAGAAAATTCCACCAAGTCAAACCACTAGACTGTCTGCAGATCAGACCTCTAGAGTCAGAGATATTTTGCAAATTAAATGAGTGAATACCTATAAGGCACTCAGAATTATCTTGCTATAGGATGAGCATTGGCTATAAGGTAAATTCCAGTAGGTCAAGGGTCTTTCACTGTTGTTCACAGAAAAATAACAGTGCCTAACACATAGTAAGTGCTCAGTACATATTTGTTGGTTACTTTTATTATTGTAGTTTTTGTTAGCAAACTCTGAGCAATATGCATCATCATAATAATATTAATAGTAGCAAATATTGGGGCGCCTGGGTGGCTTAGTCGGTTAAGCGTCCGACTTTTGCTTAGGTCATGATCTAGCGGTTCGTGGGTTCGAGCCCCGCGTCGGGCTCTGTGCTGACTGCCAGCTCAGAGCCTGAAGCCTGTTTCAGTCTGTGACTCCCTCTCTCTCTCTGACCCTCCCCTGCTCACGCTGTCTCTCTCTCTCCTAGAAATAAAAAATAAATAAATAAATAAATAAAAATAAAAAAAATAGTAGCAAATATTTATTAAGTGCTTATGATGTGCAAGACACTGCGCCAAGAGCACTGTTTCTTTATCTCCTTCATTTCTCACAATAACCCTATGAGACTGTTGTTACTGTTATCCATCTCTTATGAGTGTGGAAACTGACATCAGGAGAGATTAAGTAACCACGCAGCTAGTAAATTAACAGCCTAGATTGAAATCTGGTTCCAATCTGGTTCCAATGCCATATTATGAAATGAAGTAATATCCTCTCAAGGAAAACCAATATGTGAAAGATTAAGAAGATATGGGAGCGATATTTTATGAGCAAAATCTGAAGTGTCTTGAAGAAATAGCATGTAAGTTAAGAAGACATTAGCCATCTTTTGCCATGTGGTAAGCTAGTGTCAACCATTGCACCTCTTCTAGGAGCCAGGCCATTGCCAAGCACTGGACATCTCCATACAAACCCTGTCAATTGAGCTGAGCTGCCTCACTTTTCGCATACTTTCTCTCCCTCAAGACACACATGTATGTACAATTTTGTGTGTATATAGACACACATTTATGCATATACATTTGCATTAACCATTTAAAAGTACGTTGTAGGCATTATGGCCTTTCACCCCCAAATACTTCAGCATGTATCTTTCAAGAATAAGGTCATTCTTTTCCATAATCACAATATTATTAACTCAAGAAATTTAAGATTGAACCAATAATATTATCTGATGTGTGTTTATACTTTATGGTTTTTTGGGGGGAAAGGGATGGTCTACGATCAACCAAAGATGACAGATTGCATTTATTTGCATTGTCTCTTTATTCTCCTTTAATCCAGAAAATTCCTTTGCATTTCTTTCTCTTTGATAATGTTGACAATTTTGAAGACTCCAGGACAGCTTTCTTGTGGAATGTCATGTAATTTGAATATGTGTGATGACACGGACGTTGGATATGGTTGATTGTTTCCTCTTGATTAGATTTATGTGTTTTGAGGGAAGAATACCACATGGGTAAGGTTGAATCTTAACTCTGCATATCCACCAGAAAGCACATAAAATGTGCTCCATTATTGTATTTGTTAAATTTGATTACTTATCCCACAGAGTTTTCCATTTGAAGGTAACTTTTCTTCTCTGTAAATAATTAACAACCTGAGGGATAGCATTTTGCGACCCTGTGATTATCCCTTTCCTCAATAACTTTCAGCCAATGGTCTTGCTACCCATTAATGATTATTGTCTGAGTCAATGATCACATTTGCTTTTTTACTTGTTTTGAGAGTGTGTGTGTGTATGTGTGAGTGAGCAGGGCAAGGGGCAAGAGAGAGAATCCCAAGTATGCTCCATGCCAACAGCTTGGAATCCGATATGGGGCTCGAACTCACTAACCGTGAGATTATGACCTGAGTGAAAATCAAAAGTCTGACACTTAACAACTGAGCCACCCAGATGCCCCCAGTTATCATATTTGTAACTGCAACATGTCTCACCTGCATTGGACTTTTCTTTTTTTTAATTTCTGAGAGAGAGGGAGAGAGCAAGCAGGGGAGGGTCAGAAAGAGAGGGAGATACAGAATCTGAAACAGGCTCCAGGCTCTGAGCTGTCAGCACAGAGCCCAACGTGGGGCTCGAACCCATGAACCATGAGATCATGACCTGAGCCAAAGTCAGATGCTTAACTGACTGAGCCACCCAGGCACCCCTGTATTGGACTTTTTAGAAGGGTTATTTGGGAATAAAGTTCAGATGTATCCCAACCCTTTCCCTTGCCTGGGCACCCTTCTACTCTCTTGTGTATCTGTTGGGAAATAGGGCTAAACCCTTAAAACGGTCCTTAGTATCTCAAACCACTTCCACAGTCAGCAGTTTTATAAGCAAGCAAATGAATTCCAGAGTCCCGTGCCATCACTGGGGGAGCTACCACAATATTTTCAATACAGAGACACATTCTTATGTATCTGGAGATTAAAAATATTATCTGTGGATGATTTGACACAAGGTGCTAGTGATCAACCAAAGAAGGCAGCTGTTCTAGTATAAATAGACCATTATTTTAGCTCAGACTGGCAGTCCATTTGGGGTTTAACATTAACAACTACAGATAAGGTGAAAAGTGGCCACAAATTAATATAAAATCATTTTGCAAAACACACTCTCCCCTACCCATTGCCTCAGCCCTCTGTAATAAAAATTCTGTGATTTCAGACACAGGATTACTCTGTTTTTACTGATGACCAAGCTCAGAGACTGTATTTGAGAAAGTCAACCCGGTTCTTGAGTTATAGATGTAAGAAAGTAGAGGAGCTTAAGATTTTTGGATGAAAGAAAACAAAAGTAGAAAATCCAAATCTTCAAAGTAATTCAGAGCTATTATTCAACAAAATTGGAATAATCTCTGGGGAGCAGCCTGCAATCCTTTCATGAGGTCGAAGTCTTGGGTCCATTTTCAGAGTTTTTCTCCTAAGCAGCAGATGGTCTTCTCTGTCATTCTAAAAAAGAAGAAAGTAGTCCAGATCTACAAAGTTTTAAGAAGAAATATTTCAGTTTGATGTCATTTTCCTCTCCCCATAGTTCTCAAATTCAACACTTCCATTCCTTCAATTAAATTCAGCATTTTCAGTGTGCCACTAGGTCTGGTGTTGTACATACATGAATAGTAAGATAGGAAGAAAACTGGCAGCAATGCTTTCTGCCTTGTGGGGAGATGGACTGACTCAAATCTGGTTCTTGGATTTAGGAAGACACCTTGATGAGGATTGATGGGTCCTCTTGGGTAAGAAAGAGGAACTCCCATGGTTGCCCCCACTTAGCTCACTGAGTCTGACCCTAGAGCTCCCTCCCCAGCATAACAGGTGCCATCCTGGAATGTGGCTGAAACAACAGCAGATACAAGCCTGTGAGATCTTATTGCTCAGAGGTCTCCAGCTTTCTCTGTCTTCCTTATGTAAGGTGCCTTGAATATGTATGGAGAAGCAGAAGTAGTTTGTTTTTCTACATTTTTCTTCCTGAGAAGAGGAAATAACAATATCCTAGCAGGTGTCTTGGTGAGATTGGAGGTTTAGAACCTCTGAATGCCTTAATAGCTAAATGCTATGGCAGAGACCCTGGGCAGTGGGGAAAAGCAGGCATGCCAAGTGGCTGTGGCTTTGAATAATGTTGCCATTTCAGCGTTCACAGAAAGATTCAATAAGGCTAAAGACTGAATAAACAAGGAACTTTCTCAGGTGCCAAAAGCTATAGCCATCAGTTTCAGAACATTGATGAGACATCATAAAAATATACATAGAAAGATATATAGATACACATGTATATGTATATACATACAGATGATATATGCTACACTCAATACATTGTATATTCCTTTATATTATACATATATATATATCTCCCCTACCAACAATAGTCAAAATGTTACATATGTAGACTAGAAGATTTTTGACTAATGAGGTATAAGCTAGAAATTCACAATATGCTCTTGGGAAAGAGAATAAAGAAGTGGGATTAGATATCAAACATGCTACTCAAGGAAATCATCTACAACTGAGTATATTCATTTAAAGATTACTTACTGAACACTTACTCTGTGCTAGGCACTCTACTAGTAGGAGATTACAAAGGTGAATAAGACACAGTTTCTGCCCTCCAAATTCTCAGCTGAGTAGATTAAACAGTTATACAGACAGGTAATTTAACACCATGTGGTGAGGAACAAGGCAGAAAATGCATGAGAGATTTTGATCATGTTCAAAGGAAGACTCTGACTACAACTGTGGTGGGGAGTGAACAAGGGACAGAGATAATGTCCCAAGAGACTTCTAGAGAAGGTGATGCCTAAAATAAATCTTAAGGAGTGGGGTGGAACTAGCCAGGCTGTGGAGGGGGGTGAGCATTGTGAGTATAGGGTAAAGAATACTTACAGATCCCTCCCTCCATCTCCTTCCCCCAAATGCACAGACTCACGTACACACACCCAGGGTCTATAAGAACTCACAAGCAGTTCTGGTTGAAAATTCTCGAAGCAGCTGAGAGATGTTTCAGATGAGAATAAATAGCAATAGTTAAGTTATATGTGCATATAAGAGGAGAGAATACGGTAGGATGGGGATCAAACAAATGCAAGCGCAATCTTTTGTTCTTTAGAACCCACATAACAATTTTCAGTGGAAAATACCCACCTCAAAGACTCCTAGTGCTGCTACCTTTTGGTTGCATTATGATGGGCTGTTATCGAACTCAATATCCTTTGGAGGGTGTCTAAGAATGGATTAAATCGATCCCACCACATATATAACTCCACTGAAAATACAGTCTTTCATATAATTAAACAGGAGAAGCTAGGAGGGAAATTTCTTTCCTTTATTCCTTAACTACCTCCACACTCCTGGCAAACCAACTGCAAAGATAGTTAAGCACAATCTTTATTAAGTCTCATCTTTGTCCATTCCACTCTGTGGTGAAACTGTAATTGGCCAACCATCAGATCAAGAGAACAGGGGAATTGGCAATCCACAGGAAGTCTAAGAACAACCTCAGACCCTGAAATCTTGAGTGGTATTCTAGTTACTTCATACTATTACCAAGCCAATAATAGCAATAATAATACCAAAACAGTCACAATGAACATTTATTAAATACTTCTGGTGCCAAGCACTTTACATAGATTATTTAATCTCGCCTAAAAGTCCGTGAGGTATGTAATATTATTCCTCTCCCATATACATAAAAAATGAGACTCAGAACAGTTAAATAACTTATCCAATATCACCTCGCTAATACATGGACAAGCTGGGATTCAAAATTAGATATGTCTGACGGTCCTTTGGCCGTGTCTTTCTATCTGTCAGTGGCACTCTGGGGAACTAGATGTAATGCTATGGAAGAAGCCCAGCCCTTGGAATCAGAACATCTGGGTTTAAACCTTAATGATGACACTTACTGAGTAGGTGACTTGGGTAAACCAATTCTCTCTCTCATTTGCTCATTTTGTAAAATGGAGGTAATTGCATCTGTCTGGTCTATCTCTGTAGATATTTGGGAGACTAAGATGACAATGACATGATGTATGTGAGTATTTCGTAAACCAAAAATAATGAGACACTTGTAAGGTCTTATTATTATAAAGTGACGATTGCTTTACCAACAGGTGACAATCGAGAAAATGTATAAAGAAAGGCTTAGCAAATGTTACATATTCCAGCAGCGCTTGTCAATCTTAGGAATTTTCTAAAGACAACAAGAGAGGAGGTCTCCAGTCTCCAGAGTTTCTGAAAAAACAATTTCCTGTGCAATTTCTTGATTCATGGTTCATGGTTCATGATTCCCTAGATTTTCTGTTACACAGGTAATCATGTAAAATCACTCCTGACAAGTTGTGGGAAAGCTATGTTGATAAGAACAGTAACTGTTATAATCTAACAGTATGAATTGTTATCTAAATATATATTAAGTAATTGTTATCACAGGAAAGAACAAGAACTACCTTTCAACTCTGAAATTATATTCAACTTCACTCTGAATGACTCAGTTGATTTCCAGCATACACAGTGAAATTTTGTTTATGATAGGTCTTGTCTCAAAATAATACACTTCTAACCAGGAGGGTCTACGTGAATCAAAATGGTGCTTGTTTTTAAAAAGTTTGAACAATTAAAATTTCCCTGGCAAAAGGGCAAGTATTTGTAAAGTTAAAGCCTTGTCATTCAGCAAAAATACTTGCTCATATGCCAAAAGATCCCAGTCACATTGAGAACTGTTAGTGTTACAACAGAAATATTGGAACAGATAAGTCTAATTTGCTGATTATTTGTTGAGTTGAAATACAGTCAAAATATCCTACAAAAGCCAATATTTGAAACTTTGTTTTGTTTTTTTCCAAATAGATTATGGATGTGTAAGGATTTCTTAAAATGTTAATAGTGATAAGAGTGGTTGAGTGGCTCGGTTGGTTAAGTTTCCTACTTCACCTCAGGTCATGAACTCACGGTTCCTGAGTTTGAGCCTCACGTCAGGCTCTGCACTATCAGTGCGCTCAGATTCTCTGTCTCCCTCCCTCCCTTCCCCTCCCCAGCTTGCTCTTCCTTTCTCTCTCTCGAAAATAAATAAACTTAAAAAAAATTAATAGTGATAATGGTTATGAAAACAAACATTTAAAGTTCATATAGCACTAGGAAGAGTTACAAACATTAGTATTTTAAACTTTCAGTAGCCTTTATGATATAATGTGGCAATTAGCATTCACTCTGTAACAGATTACCTCAAAACTTAATGGCATGAAACAATAATCATTTCTTAGCTCACAATTCTGCTCTTCCATCATTTGGGCTGAGCTCAGCTGGGTAGTTCTTCTGATCTTGACTGAACTCATTCTTACATAAGTGGACAGATGGTGTTTGCCTGGAGGCTGACTAGTCCGGGATAGCCTTAGAGTACACTCTCTCATTCCTGAACAAACTAGCTTGGACTTGTTCACATGGTGGCTGGGTTGGGGGGAGGGGAAGCTGCCCAGTCCTCTTCAAAATCAAGCTTAGAACTGGCACATTTTCCTGCCCGTGGAAATTTACAAGTTCAGATCATATTAAAGGAGTGGGAAATAGGCTTTACCTAGTTGATGAAAGAAGCTACAAAGTCACCTGGCAAAAGATTTGGATACAAGGAATGAAGGACTGTGAGCATTTTGCAATTTACCACAAGCAGGTACTCTTACTATCCTCATTTCACAATGAGGAAACGGAGGCTTAGAGAGGCTCATAGCATCTGGTTTTATTTTCTACCTTTGGTCACAGATACTTTGCCGCTTGTAGAGTAGGATATGTATTGAGTGACATCCAGTTCTGAGTGATTCAGGGCATATATCTGAGCAACACTGAATTCTGAGTGATAAAGCATTTAAACAAGATTGAAGCTCAACTTTAAAGTCATTTTGCAAGGCTAATTCAAATTTTGACCCCAACCACAAAGAATATATTAGCATACTAGCACGTAGAAAAATGGCATTCCCCTTTTGAGAAAAAAGGCAATACAGCAATTTTTCATGCTTTGAAAGGAGAGAAGTTGGTTTTCCTTTTAGTTTTTAGAAAAAAAGAAGGACGTTCTGCCTTCTGTCTTCCCTCCTACATCACAAGAAAATCTCATGACTGTTTCCTTTGAGATGGAAAACAGGGCTTCCCTTTTCTAGAGGCTCTGAAGAGCTGGTAACATTTTAAGTTCAAGTATTTAAACTGGGGTGGGATGCGTTGACCCTTCCAGAATTCAAAATCTGGCCTCAGTGGCCTTGAAGGAGTGGTTGCAAGATCCCATAGGCAAACAATAGATAGGAATGCGGGAGGGGAAGATGGGAGTGGGAAGCTAAAATTTGTAAGCCTGCCACGCACTGACATGCCCTCTTCCTTTTGGGGATGTATCATGCCAATCAGCTAGCCATTGCTTAGGTGAAGGAATTCATGGTGAGGTTAGGCAGTTTTTGACCTTGAGGCCTGAAAGTATAGAATGAAGAGACCCAGTCATGAGAAGAAAATCCTCTGTAGGTTATTCTACATGATGCTTAAAATAGCATTAAAATGACATTATCACATACACGTTAACGCAGCATTTGATTTAATCAGAGGGGCGTATATCTAAAATGTTTAATTGGCTATTTGGGTAATTTTCATGTTCTTTGCATTTTTATTTAGTGAACTAAAATTCCTACATAAAGTCATTGCTTTTCTCATCAGAAAAAAATAAGAAGAAAATCCGTTAGTAATTGAGGCGGATAAATAAGGATGGAAGTTGAAACCTGCACCAAATATCATCATATCTAATCCACGTAGGAAAGATAGAAATAATTTTTCCTGAAATTGCCCTTGAATTACACATACAATATACCAGCGTGTGAGCCTGGTAGATCTGCTCAGCCAGCCAGCAGGCCTCCAGCTGCAGTGAAGTTCAGGGTTATGGACTTGGTACCCTTGTTCCCCATACAGCCGGAGCTGGAACACAGGGCCGGCTTGCACTGCCAGGGGGTTGTTGTTTGTGCTTCTTAAAAAAAAAAAATCAGATTTGTTATCACATGGATGGAGTGGAGAGTGTCCCTTACTTAAAAAAAATTTTTTTTTAATGTTTATTTTTTTGAGAGAGACACACACAGAGTATGAGCAGGCTAGGGGCCGAGAGAAGGGAAGACAGAGAATCTGAAGCAGGCTTCAGGCTCCGAACTGTCAGAGTCCAACGCGGGGCTTGAATCCATGAACCGTGAGATCATGACCTGAGCCAAATTCGGGCACGTTCCTTTCTTAAAACACCCAAGTCAGGACTTAACTACTGAATGCTTCTATGCCCTCCTCTTCCTTCCCCCCTTCTTTCCTTTATCTGTAAAATACTATGGTTGGTTGGTAGGAGAGACGTGAAGCAAACAGCTGAAAATTTATACCTTGTATCTCAAAATGACTTCATTGTCTCTGGAGAGCCTCAAAGGTCTCTTCCTGTCTAACTCTTTTCCACGCCAGACTGAATTAGGTGACCCTCCTTAAATCTATAGCTCTTTGCACTCCACGGGGATTATACTTACCACCCTTTTTGGAATGGTCCATTTATGTAATTATCTTCTCCCCTAGGATGGGAGTTCTTCGAGGGTAGGAACTGAGCATTGTTTATATTTGATTGCCTAACACTCAGCCAATGCCTGGTGCATAGTTGATAGTCATTAAATAGTTGTTCAGAGAGGGAGTGAATGAATGATATATGATTTACTGAGTTTCCAGTGGAGGTGGCCATCCCTAGAGGCAGGACCTAAAGATTAACGTAAAGGAGGTGGCTTGCCTTCTTAGCTCCTGACATTATCACAGCTGGCGTGCCATACTAGCCAGGGCACTGTCTGCAAGGCTGTTCTTATAGCTCCAGGGCTGTAAGCACAGACTTTAGCCTTTCTGGCTCCTGGTCCCATTAAGTTCCAGGAGCACACAATTTCATGGTACAAACCGGGAAAGGGCTTAAGAGACTCATCAGGCTTTTTAGACATCAAAAAGCTCTTACAAAATAATATGTTGATGAATGAAGGGTAAATTAGGAGGAAACATGTGGATTGGGGGCCCCTGGAAGAGCACAAAGGGATTGAAGAAACCAAGGGGCCCAGCATCTGCCTTAATGTGGTCAGAGTTTCTCAAACCTACTGGTTGGAGTCTCACCCCAGACACACCAAGGGCTTCCTTTCACACCACCAGGCAGCCCAGTGAGGTTTTCAGCGATCACCCCACAGAGCTCTGCAGCGAGTAAGCCAGGGCCCAAATGAATGTGATAGGGTGAGCTTCCTCAGGAAGCTTTCCTTGACCTGTGGTCCCCAGTGGGGTCTGTTCCTGTGGGATCAGAACATGGAGCCTGCAGTGGGAGCCAGTTGGAGGAGACATGTCATGTTTTTCCAGGGAAGTGATTCAAAGGTGTGACCAGGAGAGTAGAAAGCAATCTGGAGGAGCTGATCTTGCTGGAGGACAGTGACTGTGACAGGCTTTTCATCTGAGATAGTTTCAGACGTCCTGTATCTACCCAATGTGTTCATCACTGCCCTCTCCTGTTTATCTGGCCCTAACCCTTCCTGCAGATCTCTGACCCTCTTGAGATCCCAGGGGAGTATGCCACATCTTAACATTCCTGAAGGGGCCCCTTTCCAAATCTTCCTGTTGGGGGTTATCCAGTTTTTCCTTGAATTCTGTCACTGATGAGAAGATCACTCCCTTATTAAGGCAGCCCATTCTTTTTTGAGCAATTCCAATTATTAGAAATCTGAGTCCCTGTAACACAGACCCTGTGGTCTTGCCCCATGTCTGGCAGACACACAGGCTTGGTCTAAAGGACATATCTACATGGCAGACCTGTGACTCAACATCCTCACTCCCCCCTGCTCCCCCCAAACTAGTTTCTAGACCATTCACCCTTTTGGTCTTTGAATTCACTTCTGCTCATCAAAATCTTTCAAAATTAGAATCCCCCAAGCCAACTGCTGTTCTAATAGAATAGCGTCGTTCCTAAAACACTTGATGTTGTTCTGTTTTAATCGATATGGGTCATCTCAATGAGAAGAAGCCTGTTGTTGGGGAAGGGGAATAGGAATGGGTAGGAGCTAGAGTTTCAGGCTGCCAGCAAAATGTTATTTTCCACAGGAATTCCAGCAACAAAGATAGCTTTGTAAGCTTATTTTGTTTTTGCAACCTAAAAATAATAAACAGGTTTATCAAAACTGGAGGGGGAAAAAAAAGGAAAGTAAACATTGAGCAAATCCTGAATTGCATGTATGCTCAAATAAAAATCAACCAGTGTCAAGTCCAGAAAAGTCCATTGCAGCAGCCCTGACACTCAGCGGCAGGCTAATGGTGCCTCCTGTGCAGTCACCAGCGAGCCCTGGGCTACCTGTGCAACACAGAGCCGCCTCCCAGGGGGAACCGCACCATCAGCCTAGTCCATGCTTAGTCCCATAGAGCAAAAATGCTCCACAGTGAATGGATTTCTTGTATCCATTCTGTAGTAGGAAAACTTGCCTAGCAGAAAAGTTTGGTCCTTAAGCTGTGGTTTGACCATCAAAGACACAGAATCCATCACCTTCATCATTCTAAAGCCTTCTTTTTTGGAGGAAGCTTGATTTTGCAGCATCCCTACTATGCTGCTGTGTACAGGCAGCAGCTTTAATATGCATTGGATGGAGCTACTGAGCCTCCTGGGCTTTTGGCCTTTATGGGGAGCCTCTTTCCCTGTGGGTGACGCTTTCTGTACACCACAGGTTGGTAATGGACGAAACCATGAGGGAACTGTATTTTCAGGTGAGGTTAAGTAGCACAATCATTAGATTTTGTTGTTTTGCCATATGAATGGGTTCAGCATATAGTTTAGCAAGTGGAGTTTGGGACTCTAACTGCAAACAGAAATAGGAAGAGCTTTCACAGGCTCTGAGGGAGGCGGTGGCTCAGAACTGTGGGGTTCAAGGCTCCCTCCAGTAGCTGCACATTGCGTTCCCAGGAGCAGGGAGGTGGGCTCCTATCTCCTATCTCTTCCTATCTCCACACTTGGAAAATTAAGGTTCTAGTCTTTGCAGCTCCCATTAGGTATTTCAGAAATCAGGGATATTGAAAGCAAGTTATGACTTGAGGATATTGAAAGCAAGTTATGGCGCCAAAATACAAAATGAAGCAAAGAGCATCCTCCTCCCTTGACTGAAGAGAGTTCTGCCCACATCCTGCGTCCTGAATCCTTGGGACCACTCCGGAGTCTGCCGCCTTCCCTCTGGGATGCTCATACCATGGCTAAAGAGACAGAGAGATAATGATGAAAAGGCTCTAAAATGAACTGTCGCTTTAATCCTTCCAGACTGCCCAACATGGCCTCTCCCAGAAGCAAAAGCTCTGCGCTTCTCTGTGTTTGGATGTGAAAAAGAAACCCGTTCCCCTCTCCTCCCTCCCCCCAACATTCCTCCCAAGGGACAGAAAGCAGCATTGGGTGGGAGGATTCATTTCAAAGAAAGAGTGAAAGTTGGAGCCCTTAGCTGGTGTCACTTAATCTGCGATAGCATAAAGCAGGCTCTTTTCTGTTTACTGGAGACTGACCAGAGATAGGATGGCAGCCAGGGAAGAGGAAAGGGGAATCGTGGGAACCAGATGAAGGGGCTTCTCTACCAGACTAATATTATTATGCTGCCTTCGTATTAGTTGCGGGAGTGGCAAAAGCTGCCCGGCCTGCCTCACAGCAGGTCTTGGTGACATTGGACAGAGGGTGCTGAGAGCAAGGGAGGCAACCTGGGATCTCTCACCTGGTCCAGGCCTTCTCTGGGAGTGAGGGGGGTGAGAGGGCCTCTTCCACAGAGAAATTGGGGATCCAGAGACTTCGGCCTTTATTGTGGCTTCACCTGAGTAGGCTGAAAACTCTATCAGTCTCAGCTCCTTCTTTCAGAAATTTGGGTGTTGACCTAGAACCCTAGGTGATCTCTGGGGACAGCCCTAGCTCTCTGGCTCCATTCCCTCATTCATTAGGAAGTCATTTATTCATCTAATGGTCACGGAGCTTAGGGCCTGAGATATGAAGAGATTGGATTAGGCTTTCCTCCATGCCCCACTGTTCTGGAATCAGAAGAGATACCTCTTTAATAGGTATCTATCAAATGGCTCTCCTTTCCCAAACACAAATTCCTGGGAAGGCAGCTCAGAATGCTAAATTTTGAAACTGGTCACTTTTTGGAGGCCAAACCATTGTTTAAAATAAAAATTGTGTATGGGGCGGAGGGTGCCGCACCAAGTAATTACCCTCTACCTCAGTGGGATTTAATTTATATTTTTAGTTGCAAAGATAATCAAGGACCAGACAACTGCGCAAATCTAGTGGGGTGGGCAGGAGAATGGGGGCACAGGCTCAGGCAGGCCCAAGCAGAGACCCAGATTGCACTTGATCACGGGATTCTGGGAAGAGGGTCCTGAAGACAATCCTAACGGTCTGTGGGCCTTGGGACCCTGGGCCAACAGGAAGGCAATAAATCTCTGTTGCGCTCCAGGAGGGTCTGTGTATAGTTGATTATACTGACTTAGGTATCAGCTGAGGCTCTTTTTCTGCATTTATTACTGAATATGAAAGAATAATGTCATCTGCAAAGACCCATGGGCCCCATTTCTAGACAGGAAAAATCCCCCCTTATTATCTTCTTAAATGATTTCCTGTAGGTTCCCCTCAAGTAAAACCACTAAGCTCCCACTGGTCTGGTTCCCACTGACTCATGGGAGGACTGTCCTCAGGAAAAGAAACTCAAGCCCCCGGAACTTGGCGCAAAGGGATATGTGTTTCAGGTCAGGCTGATTGCACAGAAAATGGAGGCACTTGCCTTCAAAATCTTGAGAGAAAGTGAGTGTGGCAGCTTCAATAGGCGTCTGGCCCCATCACGGGGAAAGGCTGCTTCCTGACCCTTTGGGGTGGGCCACACAGTGAAGCCTCACTCTCAGCAACAGCTGAGCCAGATTGTCCACGTCCTGAGATGGTGTTTGTATGGGTGGGACCGCCTGGGGGCTTCTGTGTACCTTCGGTCTTTCAATATTCTGTGACTAACAGAACAGAGTGTAACTATGTGCTTTCATGTACCTGGGCTCATACACATACAGGGCTGGGATCCACAGGTCTGTCTTTCAGGTGAGGAAAATAAGTCTCATAGAAGTGAAGTGACTTGATAGTTTCCCATGGCTAGAAAATGACAACAGCCCAGATGGAGGTCCAGGATTGCCCATCTTCGCAGAGATTTCCACATGGTGCCCTTGGCCATGTTCAACTATAAGCTCCTCAAGGGTGGCCCTGGGCCTCACACTGATCACAGGGCTCCTCCCAACAAGGGTGGCCTCCTCTGTGCACGTAATTTCAGAGACACCAGGTAGGACTACCCACCACCCCCAGAAAGCATCTTCTCACCGATACCCCGAATTCCACTCTTCATTTGCCTAACATTCCTGTGCTTGTCTTCGGAAAGCTTGCAGATCTCCAGGGAAGGGAGAAACAGAGAGATGCTGTTAGGACAGGTAGGGAGAGTGTCAGGGCGTTGGTTTGTCAGGGAGGGCAAGGCTGGACAAAGTGGGGAAAAGGTTAGGGATGGGGCCTCCAAAGTTCAGCAAGCGCTGGTCTTGTCCCCCACCCCCGATTCACTTGTACCCTTTCTGCTTTTAATGCTTAGTGCATGAAGAGCGCATGATGGGTCCTCGATACATGTGCATTAATTAGTGAGGTCAGAAACTGCCCTAGGGAAGACCCAGGAAACAATCTGAAGCCACCAGGGGCTAGAAAGCCAGCCACAGAGGCGCCCCTCTGCATGAAAGTTGCAGATCAAACTTGCCCCGCCCTGGCTGTCTGGCATGTTGGGTGGGTTTCCTGTGCAAGCTACTCCTACTCTACCCCCTTTTGGGGCAGCATTGTATTTCTGTGACTGCTCTTCTTCCTCAGGGCTGCCTTTGATGTCCACGTCCCCTCTGTAGTATGCAAGTGTGGGGGAGTGAGGAGTGCCCTGGGCTCCGTGCCCAGCTATGAATGAACCCCGCCTCGCTGTGTTAGAGGAAAATGGACCTTTGTCTCTGTTAGCTTCTCTGTTGCCACCGAGCCAGCTTAAACCACCCTTTCCAGACCATTTGGTGTCTGGGTGCTGACTGGACTCTTCCTGTAGGCTTACGTTGTTTCCGTCATGCACAGTTCATCCTTTTGAGTGAACTGTCGGCTTTCAGGCACAAGGAACTTGCCAGTCCAGGGCAACACCCAGAGACATGAACCAGTGAGGGGGTTTCCTCCACTTGGCCAATGTTTTTATTTTCTTTCCTTTATACTTAAAGAAGCCCTTGAATTTGTTTTATAAGTTTCTCTGCCATATCTCCAGGCGGGAGCTCTTTGAAATAAGTTTCTGTGATAAAAATCTAAAAGGCTAAACTATAATCAAAGATATCTGCAAATAATCTGTAATGTAAAACCAGACACCACCACATTGTTTACAATCTTTTTTTCCGAATCAGAGTGGCGAGGTGGCTTTTTGCCAGATTTTAGGAGAAATTTCCATTTGTTGAGTTTTTTTTCCCTCACAATATATTGGCACAAATTAGATACTGTATATTACAGTATATACACACGCATGTGTTTGTTCTGTATTCTTTCAAAAATATATTCTTAAGACTTCAAAGTGGTAGAAATTGTTTCTAACTTAATGTTTTATATTTTATCTTAGTTTTAGCCATAATGTACTCTCTGGGTTATTTTTCTAGGTTTGTTTTTTCTGCTTTCTTTCTAAGCACGCAGGACAGAATCCCCACACCGGTGCTTTTGGCACAATGAAAAATAGGTCGCATTTGAGCAGTTACTTATTGGTACTAATTACAGCAAAGCAGAGTCACTGATGATTCCAGACAGCCGGAAAATAGGCAGTTACCTGAGGCTGTGGAATGTGTTTTTGGTTCTGAGGTTCTCTTTAAAATGAGATCAGGAGGCCACTTGAGCAGAGCTGATGGAAGCCCAGGCACACCATTGCTCCTCTGTCAAGACCTCTCTTTTCCTCTGGCTGCTGCTCTCTTCCAACTGACAGAGGGGGATGCTTCAGCCACGTGTCAGAGATTCATTTCTTCCAGCCTTCCTGAATCAGGTACTTGGGAAAGGTTCCTAGTTACAAAGGTTTGGCTTCCGTTTTGGCCAAACTTGCGATTAAGTGAAGCAGGAAGTGGGGCCAATATTAAAACGGATTGCCCAGTACTCTCATAATACTTGTGGTACTCAGATGGAGTACTCACCGTACTTCCTAGCAAGTAGTAAGTAAGGCAGCCATGGTGCAGAGAAGCTACATGGAAAGTCCCCACGTGGGATAACCCAACCTCATCATGGGTTATGCTGCTGGCTGCTGAAAAATTCATCAGAGGTGTTCCTGTCACTTCAGTAGGCTGACCTCTGAGCGAGGAGATCTTGACCCACTGCTTTTCATCCAGAAAACAAAGGTGTTGTACCTAGCCTAATATTTCCCTCACTGTAGTCACTGAGTCCTACATACAAACTCTTTGTTTTAATTATGGATCATCTTTGCCATTACATTTTAATTTTTAAATTTTTAAATGTTTATTTATTTTTGAGAGAGAGAGAGAGAGATCAAGCGTGAGTGGGGGAGGGGCAGAGAGAGAGGGAGACACAGACTCCGAAGTAAGTCCCAAGCTCTGAGTTCTTAGCACAGAGCCTGACATGAGTGAGGCTTGAACTCATGAACCATGAGATCATGACCTGAGCCGAAGTAGGACGCTCAGTCAACTGAGTCACCAGGTGCCCCTTAATATT
The DNA here is from genome assembly GCF_008692635.1 of Crocuta crocuta. Lineage (NCBI taxonomy): Eukaryota > Metazoa > Chordata > Mammalia > Carnivora > Hyaenidae > Crocuta > Crocuta crocuta. The sequence continues at coordinate 6,443,323 of NW_027531318.1, forward strand.
TTTTAAATCATAAAAGAGTCTGGAAAGAAATATGAAAAATAAAGGTGGTTAATTCTTAAGAAACTAGGAATTTGGACAATTGTTTTCTTCTATATTTCATACTTTGGTTTCCTTTTATAAAGTTATTGCTTCTCTGTTGCTGTTAAGTTGGTTTCCTTATAAAGCATACTTCTAAGAATGTTGATTTCATGATTCCTGGACACACCAGTAGCTAGTTACTCCTTAATCTTTATGATTTCATTAACTAAAATTTGTATTTGCATTAGGAAGCTTGTTTTGCAATGAGGCACCTCCTAAGTCCCGGCACTCAGAGCTGTCACCATGTGACTACATCCTGCCTGAATACATGTACTCATGTGTCTTTGGGCTACCTCCTCAAATGCAGGAAGAGTCCATTTTCCTTAATTTGGATGGTTTATCTCTAGTCCCACATTGATAACCACCACCTCTTGGACATTACTCTACAGTTTGCACGGAGCTCTATATCATCTTCCTTGATTTCATCCTCACAACAACCTTGAATGTGAATACTTATTTGATTCCTCCGATTTTTGAAATGTCTAGGGAGTTTCCTTGGGTCACATAGTTAGGAAGTGAGCTTCAAACTCTCATTGTCTTGCAGGATCATTGAGAAATTTCATATAAATGAACCTCCTTTCAAGTTTGAGGTCACAACTGTCCTTGTCAACCTAGCATATGCCCACAGCTTCAGAAAAGCCTATGTGTGTACCCTGGTGTGCTGGGAGATCACAAAGAGATAAGAAAAGTCCCCTTACTGTTTTGGGAAGATCTGACCCTACATGTCAACTTGCCATTTAAAACGTGAGCATCTTTATGTTTACATCATTCCAATTTAATTAACAAGTGTCATTGGAACGCTAGTTCTGTCCCCATTCTAGAATTATGCTAAGTGCCATGAGAAATTCAAGAAAATTACAACACAGTTCTTGCCAAAGCAGAGCTCCCTATTTAATAATGAATTCTGGGCTGCAAAGATCCAGATTTAGATTTTATTTTTAAAAATGCTCAACATCAGTAAGTAGGGGGAAATGTAGTAACTTATCTGAATATTTCCAAGTATGTGCATGACACATCCAGGTATTTTTCACAGCTTTTTTTCTCTACCAGGAACAGAAGGACTGGGTTGCAAGTTATGATTTTTCACTCAAAGCTTGGCTTCTCCCAGTGGCCAGGATCTGATCTTCTGGAGTGGGTGTTGGTGACAGTCTGCACTGGAGGAATAGGAGCAGGAAGGGGGACAGGAGTGGACACATGCAGGCACGAACCAGCTTCTTCTTTCCAGAAAAGAGGGGTCAGGTCATACAATCTGGTTCCATCAACCCTGAACACAGCTGCTGTAGAGAGAGGCTAGGAAGGGTGGCGTGGGGACAAGGGAAGAAATACCGTCTGTCTGGGGAATCTTAGCTCTGAACTTTTCCAACTGGCTGTGGATTGTGCACTTGAATTGCCACCTAATGTCACTGAATCTTAACTTCATGAGTAAAAAGAGAAGGTCGGGCAAAATGATCTTTAAGTCTCCTTTGAGCTAATTGATTCTAATTAATCATTTAGTCAAGAAGCTAACCTATTAGACCACAGGGTCTGCAACGGGCTTATACTTCCATCCCTTGGTCTCCATCAGCTCCGCATGAGAGGTCTTGGGTACATATGTATGCACCCGTGCATGTACATGCACATGCATGCATGAAGGCACACAAGGTCTTTTCATACCTGTTCCTATCTTGTCCTGTCTGATGATGCCATTCTCATCCTTGGCTTTTAAGGGCACCAGAAATCTCCAGAATGGGGAAGGCTGTGAAGACACCAAGTGGAATTTTGAGACTGATTTCTCTCCTTCTGCTGCCTCCCAAAGGCCACAGGGTGACCACACCTGATGCTGAACGTATCCAAAATGAGGAGGTCCAACCACGGAGAGGCACTTGTTTGCTAGCGCTGCTTCACTGGACAGCACAGTACCAGGCAGCTCTCTCCTCTGTGTCTGCTCTGAATGGGCCGTGTTCAGACTGGAACACAGTTAGTTGGAAGTGACTTTTATTTCTGCCCTCTCAGACCCAGTGAGAAATGTCAGGAGTGTTTATTAGTCATAGGCAGAAGGGCCCCTGTGCAGGTTAGCCAGAAGTCAAGACCTAAGGGAAAGGGAGCAGGTAGGGCTTGCATGGAACACTGGACCCAAGCATTAATTAGAAACACTGGTGCCCTTGACAGAGCCAGCTTGTATAAGCTGCTGGGGCCTGTGTTCACTTCATAAAGCTGTTTTATATGGTATTCCTGGCAACAGCTGGACACTTTAAAAGAAAAATAAAAGAAACATTATTGGNCCAACCACCACTGTTCCCCTCCAAAAATTTGAGGATGAGGGCTTTCAGAGTGGCATAGCTTCTGCCTTGATAGAGTTTCCTAGGGAAGTCAGTTAACCTTTCTGAATCATAGTTGGCTTGTCTGTGAAGTAGACACAAGAGTAACTGTCCCTACTTGCCTCCTGGGGTTATTTAAATAAATTTAAATAAAGCAGAGAAAGGGCTCTGAAAACTGTAAAGTAGTACCTGAGTGCATGGGTATCCTTACTGTTCTGATTCAAAGGCCAGAAGACTTAGGGTAGCAATGTTAAAAGGTTAGAGCAATGATTCTCAGCTGGTGGAGATTTGCTCCCCTGGGGGATGTAAGCACTGTTTGGAGACTGTTTTGGTTGTCATTTTTGGTTGACTGGGGAAAGGAGTGGGGACATGCTACAACAAGCACCTAGTGGGTGGAGTCTAGGGATGCTGCTCAATGTCCTACAATGCATAGAATAGCCCCTTGCAACAAAGAATTATCCAGCTCCAAATTTCAGTAGAGCTGTGGTTGGAAAACCCTAGGTCAGAAGCATGCTGGTATCCCCTAAGTATGAGGCTTCCCCAAAATCCACTCCCCATCTAAGCATAGACATTTAAAGAAAACAAAGGGAGACATAATGGTGGATCAGGGAAAGGGGAAAAGTGGGTCTATAGTGATAAAGCAATGGAGACCTAGCTAGGTATACTAGTTAATTCAACTGTTGTCTCTCAGCCTCAGTTCTCTGCCTTTGGTGATGGGCTGGGAGCTTCAGGTGACATTTCTTCTTTGTCAGTTGTAGCCTACTACGCGTTGCCAGTAGGGGGCGCCACAGAGAATCTTGCGGGAATGGTGGGGGCGTGGAGGAAGGGACACCTTCATTCCCCTGCTTCCTGTTCCTGTCAGGGTCAGCCACAGCAGTGCCTCACCCTGGCTGTAGCAGTCCCTCCCAAGAGCAGTAGTGGAGGTCAGCTTGCAGTTTTTCTGGTACCAACCACCTCTTTGCATCCCCTGAGCAACAGCTTCTCCAGTTGGATGGTATCAAGTTCTCTGAACTCTGAGGGGGGCCTTCCTCAAAGCTCTAAGGCCAAATAATTTCAACCTCTTCCTTCCTGCCCTCAGCCCTAGGGTAAGATTTGCTTTCTCCAGTTTCTATCTTCCATCTATCTATCTATCTATCTATCTACTTATTTAGGGGGTACAAGCTGGGGAAGGTCAGGTGGGGAGACAGAGGATCTGAAGCAGGCTCTGAGTTGACAGGCTGTCAGCAGAGTCCAATATGTGGGACTCAAGCTCACCAACAGTGAGATCCTGACCTGAGGGGAAGTCCATGACCTAAGCAGAAGTTCAATGCTTAGCTGACTGAGCCACCCAGGTGCCCCAGTTTCTATCTTCTTATTATGTAAGTGTTCTATGTTTGCCTCTTTAGTTCTTCAAAATATATGGTTAACAATTCTTTATAGCAAATTCTCTCTTAGACTAACTGGTGTGGTTTGTGGCCCCAGGCAGGACTCTGGCTGATACAGGAAAGAAGTACAGTCTTTTCCGAACAGTGATGGGGACTCAGAGGCATCCATGCTCCACCTCACTGCAGCAGGAGTGAAGAAGGACAATCTTGCATGGCAACTCCCTCAACAGTGGAGGGTTCAGTTTCTTCCTTGGTTGTAAAGAACATTGGGTGCAATGTCACCATCAAAGGTGACAATGCATTTCACCTCATCAGAACAGAGCTGTGAGCTTGAGCTGCTGAAAACAAGAAAGTCTGTAACTTCCTGGGTCTAAAAGTGGTTTTCATTGGCCTCCTGTGCCCAGTGGTCCCATTTAGACTTTGCCAAATCATCAAAACAGAAAACCTTAAAGCAACTTTCTAATGGTAATATCCATCTCCCATTATGCTCATCAACAATAGTTTGTGTCTTCTCACTATGACTTAAGTATACCGGAAAGCAATCTTGTGCAGAGCATGAAATCTTCTTTCCAAAAAAATGGCCAAAAAAATTTAAAAAAATCTGTGGTAGAAACCCATTAATCTGTCAGATCTATAAAGACAATGAGAAATGCCCCAGCTTGGAGACACAAATCACTTTGTTTATGGGAAAGAACTATGAGATACCTATCTTTATTTTCAATGAAGTAAATATTTTCAAAAAATATACTGCTTGTGTATATTCTTCTCTCCCAGCTGGAAGCAGTAGTTGCAAAACAGTCTAAGAGCGGCAACCGAAGAATTGCCAAGGAAATAAAAGAGAAAGCCACAGTGCTCTGCCTTCGCACGTTGCTAGGAATTCTTCTTTCTACTAGGACCAAATAAGAAGAAACCATGTGCTGGAGGGATGTAAGAGTGCAGCTGTGTCATTCCTTGAAGCCCAGGGGAGTCAGGGATGAGAAGCTCTAGCCTCACAGCACCACCACCTCCCCTGTGATTGTAACAAGCTATCAGCCATCGGTGACAGCTGTTTTGAGGGTCCACGGAATGGAAGGACCACTTTGGGGTGTAGAACTTGGACAATGGCATGAGTCTTCCCTCAACAACTCTCTTCTCATCCCATGAAGATTACTCTGATTCCTGAGGGAGGGGGTGAGACCTTCTGCTGAGTGATCTGGCAGCTCCCCCCGACAGCCCAGTTTATCCAGTGGGCATATGCATGTGTGGTATGTAGCTGACATAAAACAAAAGCCCTCCCAAAGTAGCTGTAGAACTGAATTTGCAGTCAGTCCTTCAGGGCTCCCAAGGAAGAGAAAGAAGAAGGGGAGAGGAGAGGATTTTGTGAGTGCGCACACGCGTGTGTGTGTGTGTGTGTGTGTGTGTGTGTGTGTGTGTGTGTGTGTTTATGCTTCACATTGGGGGTAACAGACAGGCAAAGTTCTGTCAAAATTCTAGGCTTCTTTTCTGTCCTCATACTTCCTCTGTCCCCAGGAGCACACTGAGATTTCCTTAGCCTCTCTGAGAACCTCCACATGGTCTCACCATACACACAGGTGACACCACTTCCAGTTAGAGGCTTCCTTCATTGTTTCCTCAATACTGTTCAAGACAAAAAGCTCTCCTGAGGCATTAGGAGCTTCTCTTTCGTCTCTCAGTGAACATACTGAGCAGAAGCTTAGAACCCAAGACAGACACTATGACCTTCTCTCACCCATCTCCTACTTCCATAAGGAGAAGATGGGCTGGGGGCAGGATGGGAAGGAGAGAGATTGACCAGAAGCACAGTCCCTACACTTCCTCTCCTGTCAGGTTCAAGCTCCTCCCCAAGCTAATGGAAGAAAACTCCTATGCTCTCCTAGTAAGGCAGCAAATATGGAGCCCCTCAGAGGTAGGGAGCCCACCCTCCTGGCAGGGACTGATTGGCACACTTGTCAGGTCAGCGCTCTGATGGCTTGAGTAGGCTGTGAGGCTGGGAACACAGATCCTCCCAGATGCCTGTGCTCAGATGCCAGGCCGCGCTCCTGCTCTCTCCAAACCACTTGGCACTCACCAGTCAGACAGTTTCTGCCAAACCCATGGCTAACTTGGCAGGTACTGTGAAGTCTGGGAGATTGCTTCTCAGATATCTGGTTCCAGTTCCAGCCTTTCCCCACCAAGGACTGTGGCTAGTGCGTGATGGATTCATGGGCTCTCCACTTGTCCTTCTGGAGGTCAGATTTGGAGTCTTACTCAAAGTAGAATTGAGTGCAATCCCTTTGCCCAGTCTCTTCCAGGCTCTAGAGCCCTTACATACCATGATCCCCATGGCCTCTTGGTGAACACAGGCATTCAGAGTAAGTTAGCAAATAAACACACTTTGGTGTTATGTTCCCAAAGACAGTTGGGACAGGGTGTATGCATGTAAAGGATGTACCAATTCTTTATGAGAATGGAAGGTAAGGTGGAAACATGGTAGAGCAGGTGTTATGATTTTTAACTGGACATATGGGCAAACTGAGGCAAAGTGATGCAGGACTCCTAAATGTCAATTGGTTAGAGGTAGAGCCAGGATTAGAACTCAGGACTCTTAATGTTCAGTCCCAGCTCTTCTACTATGTTGTAATTTCTGCTTGCCTGATTTATGGCAATTTTTCCCTTTTATAGTACGGTGAAATTAAATAGAATTTTCTTTCCATCAGGGGCTCAGGGGCTCATTAAAATTGTATGCTCAATTTGATGTACAAACGCAGAAGTGAGTTTTTCTTATGAGAGGATTTATGGCTTTCATGAGGTTCTTGAAGGGGTTGGTGTAACCAAAAGGTGAATAACCCTGCCTTCTACTGTTATGATGGACTCTAGATCAAGTTGAGGGTGACCTTTGTATGGATTGTAAATAAGGTGGAAGGTCCTTCCAGATTATCAAGACTCAAGATGAAGACCCAAGATGCAGGAAGGAAAAATCGTCTTGTTCCTCAGAGTCAGACAGAGTTGCTTAACTTGCAGCTACCAAGAACAGTTTGGAGCAACTAGTTTCCTGAGAAGGTGGCACACATCCTTAAAGCCCCATAAATGCAGACTCATAGAAGTTTAGAACCTTTGATCATGGAGCATCCTTGCAAATCATCTAACCTAGAGGTTTGTATACCTAACTATACAATAGAATCTTTTGGGAATAGCTGAAAACATGCCATATCTGAGACCAATCCCAGAGATTTCTCTTGTATTTCTTCTAGCCTGGGACTCTGCGCTCTGTATTTTTAAAGTTCCTTAGGTGATTCTCATGGCACAGCCAGAGTGGAGGACCAGTGACCTTCTAAACCACTGGTTCTCAACTGGCTGAATATCAAAGTCACTTAGGGGAGCTGTAAAAACTCTTCCCACCTCAGATCTTTTGAGTTAAGTTCCAGGCATTAAGAATTTTTAAAGCTCCCTTGGTGATTTTCATGGGCAACCAAGTTTGAGAACCACTATTGGAATCTAATCCAACACTTTCCATTGCCAAGGAGACCAAGTCAAAGAGAAGTGGCCCAGAGTTCACCACAGCAGAGCTAGGTTAGAACCCAGGACTCAACCTCCAGGCATGGACCCTTTCTGTGGTTCACACAGTAGAGAGGAATGATGCTACTTTAGGCAGTGCAGGACTCTCTGGAGGAGCAGGGGTTCCCAAGGAAAAGGTCTTGCCTTTCTCTTTGATTAGAGCAGAGATCTATTTTTCTAGCTCTAATACCTCTGAGACTGCCTTGCCAGCCTGAAACACAAGAGGTGTAGAGCTAATAATAATAGCTTTTGCGTTTAAGTGATTCTGGGAAGGGAGTTTTGTGAATGGCTAATTTTGTGAATGTGAAATGTCAGGAGTTAAAAGGTACAAATATTTCAAAATGAGTGTTCTCACCCTTTGTTCTGGGATCAGAACTGAAAACCTTGTAGAAAATTCCTTTGCCTTCTCTGCTTCCTGGAATTCCTTCCTGCCCACAAAATAATGGGACTAGATCTCCTGCGTCAAAGCTTTGAGAACCCAAATTACAGTGTGGATGTTTGTCTGTAGGGTTTCCCTGCTCCCTTTCAGCCCTTCCTCTGTGCCTGTGTGCCCTCTCCCAGCTGTCTGTCTGGAGGCCTGTTTTAACAGAAGGCACAGAAAGCCGGGGCCTAGGCCATTTAATGTCCCCCTTCCATGTCAGGACCCTGTGTGTAAAACAGAAAGCTGGAAATATGATCTCAGGGAGAATCACAACTAGCCAACGTGTTGGAACTTCAGCCACAGACTCAAACATCTCATTGTTTCACATTATGCCCACAAGTGCTAAGTCAGGGAGGAATCTAGGGCAATGGGGCTAGTCCTAAAAGGTGGAAGGGAACTTCTTACCCCCTTGCTCCTCCATGTGATTATCAATATCCATCACAGCCCATTCAGCAAACATCCCTGGAAACAAAGGTAAAGATGTATCACGACGCCTAACATTTTTGCATTGAGATCCGCAGTTTACAGAACCTTTTGAAGTTTTCATTTTTATTTCATCCTACACATACCGCAGTTTAGCACTAGCATCCCTTTCGAGGGGTAGGCACAGGACACCTTTGGACACCAGAAGACATCCGGGGGAAGTAGTAGAGCTGGAACCCAGAGACAGGGCTTCTGATTCCAGGTCCAGGGCAATCTTTATTCTAATATGACCTTGCCTTTGAAATTCAGTCTCCATCAAATTTTGAGCCCCATGTTGGGCTGGGTGCTGTGGGTGAAGCTTGCTTAAGATTCTCTCTCTCTCTCTGCCCCTACTCATGCTTTCTCTCTCTTTAAAATAAAAAAGATGAATTATAACTGCTTCCAATACATGGTCCTGCTTTTCTTTTCCCTTCAGAGGGATATGTGAAAATATTATATATGATTGGCACACCCATAAATCCCTTCTGCAGAGGCATTTTCTAAAGGATGCTGTTTTTCTGGTCTGCCCATTGAGGCACCAAAACAGTGACAACAAAAGTTGGGTGTATTTACCTACTCTTTAGCACCCCTTGCCCCCCAAATTTCTTTTGACACTAAGAGATTCATTGAGAAGAATTGCATGTCCTCTATGAAAGAAACCATACAGCGTATGGGATATAAAAGGTAAAAATGGCAATAGCTAAATCAGGGCTGCTAACTTATGCTTTCCATGCATTTCCTTCCCAGGGTCCACTTCCAATGGTGTCTGGCTTAGCTGGGTCCAGACACCCTTCCCCCATCTTCTTTGATCTGCAGCACTCTCTGGCCTCCGCTTCTAAACCCTGTGCAGGTCTTATGACTGATTTACTAATGTAAGAGTTCCATGTCTAATTGTCTGTAATTACTGAGTCAAACTTTTACATATCCAGAAGCTTCTGCCCAATGACACAGACTTCATCAACTCTTTTATTGCTGATGTTTTTCTGGTTCTAAGTGTTTGGCACAAATCACTGCAAATACTGGAAATTCTAAGTGTTTGAATGTGCCTACTCATGCTATTGGTCAGATGTTCATGAAGTCTCTCTGTAAATCATCCTGAGGCCTTTGTTACTTTGCCTGTATCTCACTGACCTCTCCAAATTCAAGTGTGAAAAGAAGTATCTTCCTGTTGACCATTGCTTGGAAAGACACACGCACATCATTCAGAAATTATCTACTTTATCCACGATTGTTAACGACATCCCATTATTAAAGTTCTCTTTTGATTGTGGTGGATGGTGTTGAATCTGACTATGTTCAACAGAAAGCTACATTGCTAGAGTTTTCAGTTTCCTTTATACCCACTTGTGAGTTACTTTTTAGTTACTTTGATTTAGTTTGTTTAATTTTTAATAACATATATAATTAAATATTATATAATATGTAATAATAAAATAATATATAATAAAATAAATATATATAAACATTCACTTTTTTTCTATCTCAAGTCCCAGATTTTTGTGTGATTCTGTTTTTCTCAGTTTAAAAAAAGTGTCACCCCATTCCCAATCCTGGAACTAGGTAATCCTTCCCTCAGCAGCTGGGCGTGTGCGCTGCCCTCGGCTCACAGCCAAGTTCCTCTTAGGGAACTACCCTCAGCATACAAGGATCTGTGTTTTCCAAGATGTCTCTTCTTGTCCCCTGTCATTAGGGCAGCACAATGGCAAAGTGTGAGGAAAGTGTGAAAGGGATTATAGGACCCGATCCTATGCCCTATGCCCAGTTTGTGACAACTGTGAAGGGCCACCCAGCTCCAGTGCTCCCTGTGAGACTGGCTGAGCCTTCTGTTACTACTATATTGGAGCCCAGCTTCCTCCTTTGCCAAGCTCACTTTCCCTATGTCTTCTTCAGGTGTTCTTCCCTAGCACACTCCCTCAAATAAACCATTTGCATACAAATCTCCAACTCACAATCCGTTTCCAAGAAACCCAACCTACAACATAGTGGGAATCTATCCTTCATCTATGTTCTGTATATCCCAACCTATTTAAATGTTTCTGCTTGGATTAAACATTTAGTAAACAAATCCATTTAAGGTATTTTATTGCTTTCCAATCTGAGGTAAGTGCTCTCAATTTTAAAACCTATAATTTTAGATCCCAAGGCAAAATACTCCTCCTCTGACTTCACAAATGGACACTCCAGAAATAGAGTGAGATGCAGAATAAGAAAGACTCTTGGATTGTATTGACGTATAACCGCAGGCTGAGTAACCCAGCCCAGCTATCCGGGATGTCACCTTTCCTCTCTGCCATTTAGAAACCCAGGCACCCACTAAGCAAACGATCTAAGGGATTGTAGGTGAAGTGCATCTGCTGCTCTTGGCCTAAAAGTTCTTCCCGCTCAAGGAATTTTCTATGTCACTGATAAAATTTTGATTTTTGTTTTTCTATGTGGGTGACATCAGTTAAGGTTTGAGTCCCTACTACATTTGCTTGCAGAGCAGCTCCTTTGATAGATTTAATTGTTATAGGAAAGAAAAGAGATAGTTTTTAAAACTGTTGGAGAAAGGGTGTGGGGGAGAGGATGGCTTGATCTGTGCATTCCCTGAGCCTGCTCACATTCCACAGTTTATGTGCTACAACCAGGACATGTTTCGTAAAGAAAGTTATATTTGACTAAATTGTCCTTCTGACGTAAACCTATAATTTAAAAATTATATATATTTAGAGAACAAGTCAAAACAGGAAACGCATTCCCAAAGTGGATAAAGATATTTGAGCATTAAAATACCTACTGCTATCATAGTAGACCTAGGTTCCTGTGTTTAAATAGAAAGCACTGAAAAGTTCCAAAAGAATAGGCAAAGGAGTCAGACTACGTTTGTGCTTCTGGAAGGGGCTCTGAGCACTCTATAGTTGGCAGAATATTCCTTCTTTTCTTCCTTCTTGGGAGAGAGGCCCTGGTGTCCACTGCCCCACATGTGGGGGCTATTGCAGGAGCAGAGGCTGACTTCAGGCAAAGCACAATAGAAAGGAGTCCATGTCTTCATGGAGAAAAAGCTTTGAGCAGGATAGGTTAACCTAAAATTCAAGGAGAGCCTGAGTGGAAGAAAAGAATCCAAAAGAGGACACGTGTAAGTAAGGCTGTGCCCCTAGAAGTCCTTCGACTGATGATCCTAGGTTTGTTCTTCCTAAATCGGTTTCCTAGCTGGGAAGACCAGAAGGACACATACAGAAGTCAAGTAAGAAGTCTGGATTTAGATAACAGTGCAATTCAAGAAACAGTGTTGGGCAATGGGCTCCTATGCCAGGGAGAGATTGTTATCCCCACTTCCCAGCATACAGGAACACAGGCCACCATTTGGGCCCTGGAGAGAGAGTGACTAACAGGATGGTACCTTGCGTTTACCCAGGAACAGTGTTGAGAACTTCTTCAAAACTTCCCTAAACACGGTGAAAGCAGGCAGACGATATCTTTCCCATTCTAGAGCCCTTTCCAAGGTTTCTACTGGTGGAAGAGTGGCTGGTGCTATGGATGCACTCCTGTTCCACCTCTGCCTTCACGCCATCTGGTCACTGTTTCACACTTCAACAAAAAAGACAACTTCACTATCAAAGGGTACTTTTTGCTACCTAAATTGTTCACCTCTTTGGCTTTTTGTTGTTGTTGTTTAATTTCTGAGAGAGAAAAAGAGAGAGAGAGAGAGTAGGGGAGGGTTAGAGAGAGAGGGAGATACAGAATCCGAAACAGGTTCCAAGCTCTGAGCTGTCAGCAGAGAGTCCAATGCGGAGCCGGAACCCACAAACCGTGAGAACATGACCTGAGCCAAAGTCGGATGCTTAACTGAGCCACCCAGGTGCCCCATCTTTGGCCTTTTTGAAGCACTCTCCGTAGTACCTTGTAAATAACAGGCACACAGTAAATATTTCTAAATGAGTGAATGAGAAAAAAAATCATATGTGGTTTTGAATGAATAAATAAATGTTGTCCTGTGTAAGGGAAAGGGTGAAATTTCAGAGACTTTTAATGGTCTAGATGCGTGGTTCTTTGTGATCCCTGAGATTGGCTGTGACTAAGTCTATGGAAAGCAGCATCCACAATGGCCTTAAAATTCCATGTCCCCTACGGTCATGCCTGTGGTGTAATCCTTTCCTTTGGAGCATGGCTGGACTCAGAACAAAACATGACAAAAGTAACAGGATGTCACTTCTGAGATCAGGCTATAAAAAGACAGTGGCTTTTCTCTTGCAAACTACCCTTACTCTCTCGTTTGCTCACTGTGCTGGAAACCAGATGCTACATTGTGAGCTGCCCTATGAAGACACCCACGTGGCAAGGAACTCAAAGTGATCCCACCAATCAAAAGACAGTAAAGAAGTAAGGCCCTGAATCCAATAGCCTGGAAGGAATTGAATCATGCCAACAACCATATGAATGAGCTTAGGAATAGATTCTCTCTCAGTTGAGCCTTCAGATAAAATGGCAGCTCCAGCCAATACCTTTATTACAGCTTTTTGAGTGACTCTGAGGCAAAGTTACCCAAACAAGCCATATCTACATTCCATATATATGTACTCACAGAAACTGTAACATGATAGATGTTAGTTGTTTTAAGCCTCTAAGTATTGTTGTTATGCAACAATAGAGAACTATTAGAAATCCACTAAAAGTAAAAGTTATTAAATAATTTTACAGTTTTTAAAACCAAGGTACAAAAGACAAAAAATATTTTTCATGGCCACCCAGGGAAGCAAACAAAATAAGAAATGGAGTTAGGTACTAATTAATTCCAAAAATAATTTTCTTCTATTATTCTCCTAAAGACAATGACATTTTATATGAAACTATGCTAGTGAGATCTATGACATTGGTAGCCACGTGTCTCCCCTTTTACTTTGCCTTGATTTCCCTTTTTGATCTCTTTATGGAGTAATCAGCAGTACTGGGCCTTATCCCAGGGAATAGTATTCTTTTAACAAGATAATTTCTTTCTTTTACAAAACAGAGAGATTCTAGGCATTCAGTGTATATTATAACAAAATGAGACGTTGAAGTATAGGGAAAAAGTAACTTTCAAATAAGCACACAATTATCAAGCAATCTTCTTTTTACTCACCATGGTGAGAGCTGTCATAAATTTTTCATTCTTGAGAATTTTGTTCCAAAATTGACTATGCTTTGAGAAGCACCTCTTAATTATACTTTCTCCTTATTTAATTAAATGGAAGGAAAAACTCTTCTAAATGGAATCTCTTCAAGTGAAGTGTTTAGCCAGGATCCTCAGCATTCTTCCCACAGAGAAATAATATAGCTCTGATGCATCACTCCTGTGATTAAATACAGCACTTGGAGATAAGAATGCTTCACTTCAATCAGGCCACTTTAAAAAACAGTCATTGAAGAAACCCAACATGCACTTAAAATGAAAGAGGCATCTCATTTTTAAAATTCTGAACTTTGAGTCTATATGGATTAAGTGTTCTTTTCTGAAAAATATATTCATATATATTTCAAAAATATTCATATATATATACTTATATATGATAAATATGATAAAAGAAAAGCAATAAATTACTGATGTAGTGGCGCCCTCATATTTGGTGACCACTGTTGGCAAGTTGACCTTGAACAAGCCTCAAAACACAGTGGTTTTACAACAAACATGGTTATGACAAGGTTTAATGTATGGAGTGGTCTATAAATAAGGAACCAGTAAGTCTGGCACTGGAAGAAAAATAAACTCATCTTTTGGAAGAAAGTGCCAAGTCTAGGACAACACTGTCACAAATCTATTGCTCGAAGTCAATGTGTGTTTATAGTAACTCCACAGGCTAAATGTTTTGGGCTAAAACAATGACAACCACCGTATCAACAGTGACACAGATACCACAGTCTCATGCATTCCTTATAACACCCTTGCTATGGAAGTGCTTACCTTCCCAATCCTGAAGGTAGGGAACTAGAAATGAGGAGGTAAGTAACTTGTCTAACACCATATACCTGGTGAAGGGTTGAGGCTGGATTCAAACCTATATCTCTTGGTTCCAAAATGTGGGTGCTTCTGACTATACTATATTGACTCTAAACCCCTGACTTTGAAGAAGATGGAGCTCAGGCCTAGAAGTCCAGAAGCTTGACTCATGCTGGGATATACAACTGCCCTTGGTAAAGTGTAGACACACAACTATCATGTCACTCTATGTGTACAGAGGAATGACTTTCTAAGGGCAATTACTACAAAAGTAAGATGCAGAAGAAAGGCTTTAAACTGTGGCTTCCAGAAAGATCAAAGAGTTATTCTTGGGGATCTTTTCCCCAGAGTATTCCTAAGAGAGAAGCCCATCCTACTTTTCAATATTCCCAGGAAAAACTCACATAAAGTCTTAGAATAACATAATATATCCATATTTCATGTTTATGAAAGGTCTTAGAGTCACCCATTGTCTATCATTATTAAGAATGCTGAATATTTTCATATTTTCTATCCTAATTGGAGAATAATGTTGCTTTTCCCCCCATTAGAGGCACTTACTATGATGTATCATAAAAAGTATTATAAAATCTGATATTTTATATGTATTTTCTCAGTAAATACAATAGTCTGACTTACAACCCCAGGAAATGGTTGAGATATTGTTTTAGGGTAAATACTAAGGCTCCCTCAACATTTAGAATCAAAGATGAAAAACAATTAATGTGTGCTTAAACCAGTTTCCATTTTCTTTTATTTTTTAATTTTTTAAATGTTTTATTGATTTCTGAGGGAGAGAAAGACAGCGTGAGCTGGGGGGTGTCAGAGAGAGAGAGACACAGAATCCGAAGCATGATCCAGGCTCTGAGCTAACTGTTAGCACAGAGCCTGACGTGGGGCTCGAACCCACGAACCATGAGATGATGACCTGAGCCGAAGTTGGATGCTTAACCAACTGAGCCACCCAGGCACCCTAAACCAGTTTCCGTTTTCTATTGTAATTCTAGCCCACTTGGTCATACCTCCCCACATGTCGTGGTACCTTTGGGCAGAAAGTCAATCTACCTACATGTATTTATTTAATGTCTAGTAAAAATCACATTATGGATATTATATCCTGTCAGAATGTCCCATTTATGGTGAAATTTCTTAAATTTCCTGTCATTCCCCCCCATAGCATCTATTTTCCCCTCATTAATCCTTCAAAACCCCTGGGAGGTAAGATTGTAGACATAGTTTCATCCCTATTTAAAATACTGTTTAGAGTTTTCCTTTGAAATTGCTTTTAGGGCTGAATGTTTGACTTTCTTAAGTGAACCCGTAATAAACAGTGTTGAATTCTCTCCAAATTACCTCGAAGAATTACCTGCTTATCTGGAAGAACCATCAGTGTAATTTTAAGGGATTTTGTTTTTATTCAGCGACTCTGAGTCTTTGAACTTCTCTGCCTCGATTTTTCAATCTTTCCACAGGAAGGGCTCTGCTGAGAACGAGCACTTTGCAGCACTTTTCCTCATAAATGCCAAAGAGAGTGTTTTTGTTTCTACTTTGGTACTTGTGATTCTAGCTCCAAAGGAAGCAAGATTTCCAAGATTAGGACAGTTTAGTCTGGAAAGGAGGCTAGTTAATGGAGATGTGATTAAAAGGTACTTAGGGTTTTGAGAATCTTGTGAAAATGACATAATCCATTTTTTACCTTGTGCAAAACTCAACAAGGACATGCTCCAATAGTCCAATCATAAATTTCTGATACAACTTTTAGATTGAGGCTATTATTAGCCTCGTTTTGCAGAGAATTAAAAACGAGATGCAGGAAAGCTAAGGAAACTGCTACTTAGGGTCACAGAGTTAGAAGTAGTGGAGTGGGAATTTTGCACATGATTGGATTCCAGAGCCCAACCTGTTAGAGTGTTCTATTTCTACAATATGATCATTACTCTTAAAAGCTAGCCATTAGCTACCACGAGAGAGTAATTGCAACAAAAGAAGTTAGTAATCCTTCCTGCTGATCCCATAGTTCACGTGGTTAAGCAGAATCAAGATGCTGCCTGGAATATAGCTTCACAGTGTGCTCAAGTTGGGGAATGCCATTTTTCTGGAGATAGATTAGTGCTGGGAAGTAAGAGTACCAGCAAATGGGGTTCAAATTCTGCCTCTTCTAAGCTTCATGACCCTAGGATATTATATAGCCTCTCTAAACCTCAATTTTTGTATGTGTTAAATAAAGATAATATTAGTAACTGTCTCAGAGGAGTCAATGGAGGATTAAGTGAAAAATGACAACAAATTACCCTAAATATTAGCTATTATCATTGTGTCCTTGAAAAGGGTATAAGAGAGAATGGCAATGCTGGCAAGTGGTTAGTGGTGATGTTGTATTCACTCTCATGAATAAAGAATTGGTGCGGAGAAGGCAATGATTTTCATAGGGTTCTCTATGTGATGGATTGGCAAACACTAGTGACAAAGGTCCTCAGGCTATCTTTGTAAGTTTTGTCTAGATTGCTGGAAAGTGGTTTGGATTTAAAAAACGAGGCATAGAAACTTCAAGTGATGAATGTAAAATTGAAGTCATCGGGTAAGACTGGAATCACCAGCAGGGTTCAGGTTGACATAAAGGCAATGGAGCAACGTGGGTATGAGGTCAAATATAGAGATTAGAATTATATCTAGCCAAATCTGTGAGAGGAAAGCTCATTTAAATTTTCCTAATTCAAGACTCAGAGCACCAATGTCCAGGGCCAGAAGAAGTAAAGATATTACAGTGTGGATCAGCTGTATGTGGATATAGTCCCTGTGTGAACTTGGGCACCCTTCTCCTCCTGGGCCTATGTTCCTTTGGCTATACGGTGAGGATCACATAGTATCCATTTTATAAGGTTCAGCAAACTATATGGCATAACGCCTTGTTCATTAGAAGGCACTCAAAATATACAAGCTATATTATGAAGATAAGGAAGATAATAATGGTGAAATGTTCACTACTACATAATACAGGGACTCAACAATTATTTTATGAGCTAATGACTACTCTTCAGAGAGGCAAAGAATCTGGTTA
Organism: Crocuta crocuta; assembly: GCF_008692635.1. NCBI lineage: Eukaryota > Metazoa > Chordata > Mammalia > Carnivora > Hyaenidae > Crocuta > Crocuta crocuta. The sequence goes on from NW_027531318.1 coordinate 6,460,490, forward strand.
AAATAGGTATAAAAAAAGTGGATATCTAGGACAGTCATGAAGGGGAAGAGGTATCATAAGGGGGACAATGGCTGGTTTCATGTGGAAGAGAAAGCAGGTCAGTCAGTCAGCATTAGACTTTGACCTCAATTCATATTTACATGCCATTTGCAATTGCTGAGACTTGGCCCTTTGGAGAATACTAGAATTTCTTTTCTCCAATGGACTGTCTCTCAGAAATCCCCAAACCCTAGATCTATGAGCCACAAACTGACCATTCAAGTCAAGCGCAGTGGATGCTCCACCTTTTTGCTTTTCCCCAGAAACTGGCAGTGGGTCTGGCTTTCTAGAATTTGATTGCTTGTCTGACGAATTGTCTATTCTAAATAAAATGGTATGTAGTCATGACCGACTTCTGATACTAAGTTGAGTAATGAATAGCATGAACTAAACTGTTGCCAACTTACAAATCTGGGGCACATGGGTGGCTTTTAATCAAATTGTTTATTTAGAGATAATTGCAGATTCACATGCAGCTGTAAGAAATAATAGAGACCCAGAGTATACTTTTCCCAGTTCTCAATAGTAGTATCTTGCAAAGCTATGGTACAATAAAATAACCAGGATATTAACACTGATGCAATAATGATAAAACATTCCCACTGCCACATGGATCCCTCACGTTGCCCTTTTATAGCCACACCCACTTTTTTTCACGACCACCCCACCTTTACCCCTGGCAACCATTAATTGGTTTTCCATTTCTATAATTTTGCCTTTTCAAGAATGTTATAAATGAAATCATACTGAATACAATCTTTTTAGATTGTTTTTTTTCCTCAGCATAATTCTTTGGAGATTCATCTCAGGTAGGTGTATTAATAGTTCATGCTTTTTAATTACTGAGTAGTGATTCATGGTATGGATGTATAACAGCTTGTTTGACCATTCACCTACTGAAAAACACCTTTATGGTTTCCAATTTTGGGCTATTCTGAAGAATGCTTATATAAACCTTCAGGTACAGGTTTTGTGTGCATGTAAGTCTTCACTTCTCTGGGCTGTTACATGAGTGCAAAATAAATTTCTTCTCTAAGCAATTGATTATTTGGGTCTATTTGTTACAGCATATACATGTACTCTGCCTACTTATCCTGAATAACACAAATATCTCTTCTGTAATTAGCCACTAAAGTGGTGATGATAATAGCTATAAGTTCTTTTTTTTTAATATTTATTTTTGAGAGAGGGAGACAGAGCCTGAGCAGGGGAGGGACAGAGAGAGAGGGAGACACAGAATCTAAAGCAGGCTCCAAGCTCTGAGCTGTCAGCATAGAGCCCGACATGGGGCTTGAACCCACGAACTGCAGGATCATGACCTGAGCTGGTTGGACTTTAATCGACTGAGCGCCCCAGGTGCCCCAGCTTTAGTTCTTAAATGCTTACTCAATTACAAATATTGTATGTGGCTACACTATAAAATAGTAATGGTAGACATTTATCAAGTACTGACAGCATACTAGGCACTATTCCAAGTGCTCCACATACTAACGTACAAAATCACCCTATATGGCAGGTATTGTTTTTCCCCCACATTTTACAGATGAGAACACTGAAGCAAAGAGATTTAATGCTTAAGGAAACCACCAGGAAGGGCTAAAATTGGGATTAAAACTGTAATAGACTGGTACCAAAGTCTTCAACTTTAATCACCATACTGTATTGCTTTCCCATTTTGCAGAATCTTTACAAATCACTATCAGATAGGTTCTGGAATTTCCAAGGAAACCCATAGTAACCAGCATCCCTATATCCCACCAGGGATTAGAGGTGTTGAAATAGAAAATAATAGATTAAATAAGGAATCTAAAATATCATTTTTATTATTGATATCACTAAATTAGAGAAGGTCATGTAGTGTGATAGCCGATAGGCCTACTCACTGAACTGCATACTTAGGCAGAATTGTCCTTCCAGTAAGGCAATTTGCACTGGGTTAGGACCCCATCACCTACTGAGTCTTGTCTCAGTAAGACTGAGGATTGGAGGGACAGATGAGAACCCATGTTTTCTAAGAAGAAGCTTGCCCCCAAGAGGAAAGAAATCAAGCTACAGAGGTCATATTTTTGAGCTATATATGATACATATATATTCTTCTAGTAAATATATATTATTTGTCATTATATATATGTGTGTTTATATATGTGTGTGTATATATATATCTATTTCTCTAGTCCTATTTTTCTGTTTTCCTTGGATAAATATTTTTTAGTATTCTATTTTAGCTACTCTATTTACTTTCTTCTTTTTTTAGAGCATCTATTGACGCTTAGACTATATCTCTTTATGTTTGCTCTAGAAATTATGATATGCAGATTTAGGTACATTATTTTTACATAATATTATAGTACATCATGG
>NW_027531318.1:6462931-6538427 GCF_008692635.1 Crocuta crocuta
CCTCTTCACACTCCATGCTCTTTTGTTTTATATTTATATATAATATATATTTTAAATTATATATTTTATATAATTTTATATTTATATGTATGTAAATACAAAATTAATTACACACATATTCATTAATATTTACCAAGGTATTTACCCTTTTTGGTAGTCTCAATTCTTCCTAGGAGATTCAAGATTTCATTTGGTGTTATTTATCCTCAGCCTGAAAAACGTCATCAACTTTTCTTGTACAGTAAGTCTGTTAAGATGAATTCTCTTAGCTTTTTTTTTGTTTGAAATTGTATTTATTTGATTTCCTTTCTTTTTAAAAAAATTTTTTTTAAGTTTATTTATTTTGAGAGAGAGAGCAAGTGGGGGAGGGACAGAGAGAGTGGGGAGAAAGAGAATTCCAAGCAGGCTCCCCACCATCAGCGCAAAGCTCGATGCATGACTTGAACTCAAGAACTGTGAGATCATGACCTGAGCAGAAATCAAGAGTCAGATGCTTAACTGACTGAACCACACAGGCACCACTGACCTTCCTTTCTTGATATAGACTTCTAAGTAAATCATTTTAGTTTATCTTTTGACACTTTTAAGATGTAATTCCATTTTCTTTGTGCTTCCAGTGCTTGATTTTTCTGTGTCAGTTTTTCATTCTCTGTGCTCCCCACCTCCCCTCCTGCCATCTCTGGCTACCTTTAAGACTTGTACTTTATCTTTGTTTCTTAACAGTTAGACTACAATATTTATCCTGCATTGAACTCATTGAGCTTCTTGAATCTGTAGGTTATGTCTTTCTTCAATCTTACCAATTGTTTTTTTTGCTGGATCTCTTCAAATATTTCTTCTATTTTATTCTCACTTTCCTCTCTTCATGGACTTCAAGTACATGTACACAAGATTGCTTGATATTGTCCCACAGATCTGAGAGACATTGTTCTCTCTTTTTGTCTATCTCTGTCTCTTCCTCTCACTCCCTCTCCTTATCCTATGGGAAAATCATTTTGTACTTCACCATTAAGCATAATGTTAGCTGGAGGCACTTTTGTAGATGTCCTTTATCAAATTGAGAAAGTTCTTTTCTATTCCCAGATTGCTAAGAATTTTTATTCAAAATGAGTTTTAGATTTCTAAAAATATTTTTTCTATAATTATGGAGATGATCCAGTGGTTTTTCTTTTATAGTTTGATAATATGAGAAATTACATTGATTAATTGTTGAATATTAAACTGACCTTGAATTAAAAGGATAAAGCCTACTTGGTCATTGTGGCAGACAGATATAAGGTGGTCTCTAGAATCCCTACCCTCTGGTACTCATATTCTTATATCATCTCCTGCCCTTGACTGAAGACATGGACTGTGACTTGCTTTCATCAATAAAATGCAGCAAAGGTGGTGGGATACATATGATGATGTGTATATGAGTATGTGATTATATTACATAAAATTGTAGCACTCATCTTACAGGAATCTCTCACTCTCTTGCAGCTCTGAGGAAGCCAACGGCCATGTTTCTTTCCCACATGGCTTCTTACCACTGGAGCTGAGGGCAATTTCTGGCCAGCAGCCATCAGGAAACAGAATTCCTCAGTATTACAGTCAGAAAGAACTGAATTCTGCCAACAAATGCATGAGTTTGGAAGCATATACCTCCCCATATGAGAACCTATTCCAAGCCAACAGCTTGATTACAGAGAGTCCAGCTAAACCATGCCCAGGCTCCTGATCGACAGGAATTGAAAGGTAATATTTGTTTGTGTTGTGTGCTAAGTTGCTAAGTTTGTGGTAATGTTATGTTGCATAAGATAACTGATACAAATTTTGGTAATGGAAGCAGAGTGTCAATTTAACAAATGGCTAAAAATGTGGGAGTGGCTTTGGAGTGGGCAGTGGCTAGAGGAATTTGGAAGGGCACAGTAGAGAAAGCTCAAATTGTTCTGGAAAGATTGTTAATAGAAATCTGGAGATTAAAGATGTGCCAGTGAGGACTCAAAAGGAAATGAGGAACATGCTGGAAACTGGAGGAAGGAGGATCCTGATTAATGACAGAAAGCTTAGCAAAGCTGTCTTCTGCAGTTCTGTGGAAAGTGCAACTTATAAGTGATGAACTTAGTTATGTAAGGATACTTCCAGGCAAAGTGTTGAAGATGCTACTCAGTTCCTTCTTGTTACTTAGAATAAAGTGTGTGAAGAGAGAAAATTGAAAAAAATTGTTGAACTAAAACAAACAAAGATATGGTGATTTTGAAAACTCTCAGCCTCTTCAAATGGTAAAACATGATAATATTGAGAGATGGCTTCTAAACACTCTAAGAAAAATGCACTCCAGAGGAAAAGTTCAGGAAGTTGGCTATATGATCTTTTACTAAAATTTCAGAAAGATCAAAAGGTCACAGTATTCATCCAAACAAAGAGACTTTTCAAGAGATTAGGGGTATGCCTCACAGATTGTAATCAAACCACTGATCCCCTAGGAAATCTAAGGGTGTTGCCCCTCAAAACCATCTATCTCAGCAGAAGCACAAGATAGAACAGAGCTTTTTCAAAAAACCTGTGGGTGTAGCTTTTGTCTAAAGGAATGAACCCCAGGAAAATCCATGGTTTTTGAGAATATTATTTCAAAAGGAGCACTGTCAACTTGAACTAGAAATACAGAGAGTAAAATGAGAGAAGACTGTTATAGCCCCAAATTCTACTGATAAGAAGTGGGTTGATAAAACTTACCACTGCAAACATGTCTAACATGATTCTGCACTCAATTCCAATGTGGCGGGCAGGGTTTTCACACATCAACAAGCAAATCTCTGACACTAGCTGGGTGTCCTACAACTTAACTCAATTCCAACGCTATCTACCTGGATATAATGTTAGGTGCCATAGGTTAAAAGATCAACCCCATAAGACTACCCACTTTCTAGTCAGATTCCTGACTTGTTATAGGTTGGAAGTTCCAATGACCACCCCCCCCCCCTTAGGTTTGATTAATTTGACAGAATGGCTCACAAAACTCAGAGAAACTTTTTACTCACTAGATCTCCAGTGTGTTATAGAGAGATATAACTCAGGAACAGCTAGATGGAAGAGATGCATAAAGCATTATACGGGAAAATGGTGTGGAGCTTCCATGCTGTCTACAAGGACACCACTTTCCCCAAATGTCACCATGTTTACCAGCCCAGAAGCTATCTGAACCCTTTCTTTTTAATTTTTATGGAAGTTTCATTTAATGGGTATTTTTTATTCAATCACTGGTCATTGTTTTTTAACTCAGTCTTTAACCCCTTTGCACTCTCAGTAGGTTAGGGAGTTGGGAACAGAAGTCAGACCAAAAATTCCAAAACTCTAATCGCATATTGGCTCCCCTGGCAATCAGCCCTCATCCTTTAGTTACATGGGTACTTTCCAAAAGTCACTGCATTAACATAACAAAAGAAATATTTATTGCCCTCATCATTTTGGAAATCTCAAGAGTTTTATGAGCTCTAAAATAAGGATGAATAAGTGGAGACAAAGACCAAATAGATATTTCTTCCTATAAATCACAATATTACAATGTGTGACTTTTCATTTAAAAAAGAAAGAATAATTCAGGAAATAGAACTAAGTTCCTAAGAAGCTGATTTTAGAGCCTTGGAGAAATATTCCCAAGTATTGGTATCTAATCAAAGAACTCAACATTTTCCCAGCTAAATTTCAGAATTATTGTGGACCAATGACTCCTTTTTACCTTCCATTTTCTGCTTGTTGAACAAGAATGTTTAGAGCTACGATCCTATGTCTGTCCCACAATTATCTGTTTGGTGTGTTGGGGAAGATAATTTGAAAAGAAAGAAATCTCTACTTTTACAGATTGCAGAGAAACTATGCCCAAGGGCCTCACCTATGCCTAGCGTAATTCAGATAATGCAATTTTGGGCTTGGAGCAGTTACTACAAAAAGATTAGATTCTTAGGGATTTGGGGGATGGGTGAATATATTTTATATATGGGAGGGACATGAATCATTAAGGGTCAGAGAGAAGACAGTGGCAGACAGGCCTGCATGATCCCTACCACCTATATTCATACTTTTGCGTTACTCCCTCCTCTTGAACATAGGACCTGTGACTTCCTCCAAACCAATAAATATGGTAGAGATGGTGGAATGTATGGGATTCCATGCATGATTATATTACATAAGATTGTATCACCTGTTTCTCTGGAGTCTGTCACTCCCTTGCTGGATTTGAGGAAAGAAATGGCTGTTTGCAGACACTTCTGATGGCCCAGAACTATGGGAAGTTTCTCAAAGCAAAGTGTTTCTTCCACAAATCATTCTGGGAAAACTGGACAGTGACATATAGAAGAATGAATCTGGACCATTTTCTTACGCCATACACAAAAATGGTGTATGAACTCAAAATGGATGAAAGACCTAAGCCTAAAACCGGTAGCCATCAAAATCCTAAAGGAGAAAACAGGCAACAACCTTTGTGACCTCAGCTGCAGCAGCTTCTTACTTGACATGTCTCTGGAGGCAAGGGAAACAAGCAAAAATGAACTACTGGGACCTCATCAAAATGGAAAGCTTCTGCACAGCAAAGGCAAAATTAAAAGGCAACTGACGGAATGGGAGAAGATATTTGCCAATGACTATCGGATAAAGTGTACTAACACCTTATAATAATCCAAAATCTAGAAAGAATTTATCAAACTCAATACCCAGAAAAACAAATAATCCAGTGAAGAAATGGGCAAAAGTCATGAATAGACACTTTTCCAAAGAAAACATCCAGTTGGCTAACAGACACATGAAAACATACTCAATGTCACTCATTATCAGGGAACTACAAATAAAAATCACAATGAGATACCACCACACACCTTTCAGAATGGCTAAAATTAATAACTCAGGCAACAACAGATGTTGGTGAGGATTTGGATAAGGAGGAAGCTTTTGGGGGCACCTGGGTGGCTCAGTTGGTTAAACGGATGACTTTGGCCTAGGTCAATGATCTCCCTGTTCCTGAGTAACTGCTCCCTCCCCCATTCAGTCACTGAAAGCCCACAGTGCCTCAGATGGTCTCTCAGCTCTCCTGCCCCACTCTCCACCCTTAGAAGGCAGCTGCCTCCCACTTGGTTAGATCTCTCATGCCTCATGGGGGAATCTCTCTCAGTTCTATGTCCCCAGCCTTCAACACATTGCCCGTTAACTTGGTAAAAACCTATATTGAAAAGTTGAAGGGTGGGTACAGATTTATTCTGTGGCTGGGCCTCTTTGGCATTCTAATTTTTCACATTATCTCAAACCCGTTACAATTTCTTACAAGTTTGTTTGATTTCTCTCTACCATTTATAGTATCTTTCTCCTCTTCCCATTGAGACATCCTGTTTTCCTTGTTATGGTTAGAGTGGCAGCCTCTTTTTACTTTCTACATCACAATCACAAACAGAGGTACCCTACACCTTTCTCTTATTACTGCATTTTATAGAAAATGAAATGAACCACTTTCTCACAGAAATTTAGTTTTCTTGTCATAGATGAAATTCCAATTTCCATGGAGTTTGCCTAACTTTCACAAGGGCTGGGAGGGCTGGAACAGAGAATTAGGGATTTTGAGATTTGGAAGGCAAAGTAGGGACCATCCTGCCTAATTCCTGCTGATGCTGCTTATTTGGGAACTCTCCCACCAAGACAGTTTTGTGTGGGTGTCTTTTATTGTCTATGTGTCTATGCGTGATTGTCTCTGGCTAAAGTTGACCCAGCAATTCCCACTGTACAGTGGCTTATTTCGTCTCTCTAAATTTTGAACATTAAACCAAATAAACATTCAGAAAACTTTCCGTGTGCTCAACCAGCTTTGTCTGGTCTGGCTTACACTCTGGACTTGGATTGTGCCATCTTTTTTTTCTTCCAGAATAGATAGATCCATATGAATCTAGTATTTCTGGTCTTATTTGATTACTAAGTTGCTTAATTGGGGCTTGAGAGGGGGGTTGTTTGTTTGTTTTCTTTTGTTTTTGAACACATACCCATTAGTTTTTGTTTTGTTGTTTTTTACTTGGTGGTCTGTTGTGGAAATAAAAGTTTAGAAGGAGCCCAGCTCATGGTAACAGACAAACACTCTTTAATAATGACTTTTTATATGTTTGAAAACAGGACCTATAAATCCTGAATGATTTGTCATTTTATTGGCCAAGTGGAAATGTACTGTGGTTAATGCAGTTATACAAAATTATGTTAGTTGTTTCCTCACAGTGGCAGCAAGCACTAATAGGAAACATGTGATTTTGCTCACTTATAAGGCACAAATTAGCACATCCTGTGACTGCTATGTAATTTGGCCATGATAAGAGAATGCTAGTGTATCATCCTAAAGTGAAAGCCTCCTCTCTGATCTTAGCAGATCTGTATCCTGTTGACCATTTTGAGCTTTTAAAACAACAATTAAGAAACCCCCTACTTACCAAAAGTTGATATTACCTGGCAGCAATAATAAGTTATATATTAAGTACCTATCATAATGATTGTCAGACACTGCATGAAGTCTTGCACATATATTGTCTCATTTAAATGTCATTACATCCTTGATTAATAGCCTCCAAATTATAACTCCAATTTGACTGACGAGGAAGCTGGGAACATTTCAAGGTCATAGAGCTAGTGAGTGAGGGTCCAAAATCAGGTCTGCCTAACCCCAGAGTGTGTTTTCTCTGAGACTATGCTGCCTTCCACCCCATGGACAGATTTTTCTCATCTGTCTTCTCCTCTGTGTACTTCCCTCCTTAATCTGCAAGATCTCCCTCCCATCCCAGTTCATCAGAATCCAGCTGAGCACTTGCCATGGGCATAACACTACCATTCTCCTCTTTTAGTTCCTGTCCTTCCCCTTTATTATCTCAGCTATCCACTTTCTTATAGCCCTGCCCCACACCTAGTACATTTGAGCAAATGCAGACCTGGCAGAGGAGGGGCCAAGTCAAGGTTCAGATCTCTAATGAAACATGAAAGCTCCCCCATTAGGGTCACTACCTGAGTAGCCAAAGGATGTAGGAACAGAAATCAGAACAGTGATCACCTCTGAGATGGGAGAGTGACTACAAAGATCATGTCTGGGGTGGTAGAAATGTTTTAAATCTTTTTTGGTGCTGTTTACAAGAGCATATACATTAGACAAAACTATACAAATCTATACATAAGAGGTAGTTATTTTAAGTATAAAATTATACCCCAGTAAATAATTTTAAACTAGTATTATTTTTTAAAAAGTGGCAAGTGCTATATGGCATGGATGACTACCTTTTACTTAGTTTTAAAAAATTTTTAAAGTAGGCTTCACACCCAAGTACAGAGCTCAGTGTAAGACATGAATTCACAACCCTGAGATCGAGACCTGTGCTCAGACCAAGAGTTGTACACTTAACTGACTGAGTCACCTGGTGCCTCTGGATAGCTACATTTTAAATAGCATGGCTTTGCCTTTGAGGGACTCCTCCAGTCCTCACTCATGTGCCTAATTATGCTCTAGTGATGCTCTTAAACTAGCCAGTTGACCCTTGGTCCCCATTAGAAGGCTCAACAAGCTTTGGGCAGTGAAGGGGATCAGACTCTGCCACCCTAAATTGTGCCACTATGAAATAAGGATTATTTTGAGCTGAAAGCAAAGGAAAAGTACACACAGGAAAAGCAATCTGCTTTTCCAGTATCTGCCTAAAAGCAGAACGTGAATGTCCCCTATGAAGGTATCCCTCACTCCTATACCAAGAAGGGAAGAATGACTTTTATCACCAGAGTTGGACATAGCCCTGAGATGAGTGCATAGACAAAACCTTCCTAACTAACCCTTGACTTCCACCAGTTTACCCCACATGTTTACCTTCCCACAATTTACTGTTCCTGTAAGCCCAACCCGCCTTCCCTCTTTCTTGTCACGCCCCCACAATTTACTGTCCTTCGTTAAAATGGTACATAAGCCTTCCAAGTTTCACCACTTCTTTGGGAGTTCATTTCTTGTCTGTGAAGTCCTCTGTGCACATAAACTTTAAAATATTATCATCAAATAAAATTTATATGCTTTTTCTCTTCTTAATCTGTTTTGTTTTGTTTTTGTCGATCTAATGTGCAGGATCCAGCTGAGGGATCTAAGAGGGTAGAGAAAAGTGTTTCCTCCCTTACAGTAGCTGAGGTTGGACGACACCAGGTGAAGAAGAATCCACGTGCTGTATGTAGCACCTGAGGTTCTAAAAGGAGAAGGAAGCAGAGTAGAGAGTCATGGGTGTGGCACCAAAACGGGTGACCCTCTGTAAAAGGTGCTCTGGTCCCAGGCATGATCCAAGAGAGGACAGACCAGCCCTGCTTCTGCTTTTCCAGAAACTCTTACAGCCAAGGGCAAACACTGTGGACTGACAGCGTTTCCCCAGGAAGTTAATGCCCTGCTGCCCCTGCTTCCTTCCCTCCTTGGGAAATGCTGGTTCTCAAACCTCAAAGCCCCTGGCCCTTGGAAGCAGTAGGTGAACAGCTTCCTAAACCTCCAGACAAAGCCAACCTCTTAACCCTAGCAAGAGCAGCTCAGGGCAAGCCAGGGCTTTGGCTTCTGAAGAACTAATGAGCATTACTGCCCAACCCTGCCATGGAGCAGTAGAAATGCCAGAACCACCCTGTCCTCTGTTTTCCTCTCCCCACTCCCTCTCTTTGCCATCTTCCAACTGGCTAGCATTTGACCTCAGCACAGAAAACTCAGGCCCGTTATAAACCTGTTTACACTCTAATGACAAGAATACAGACACAAGTAATTAGAGATGAAAATTAAATGGTCTAGCCCAACTCCCCAGCAGAACCAGGAAGGGCGGTCAGGATGAGTCAACCAGCTCAAGCAACAGGAGTTAGCTTCAGGCAATCTAGGATGTGGCTGTATTTTTCCCAAGATCCTTTCTTTGTAACAAAATATCTCAGTGAGGGCCACTTCAACAGAACTATGAAGCCCTCTACCTGTCTCCAGTCTCCCCTTTGAACAGCAATTTCTAATAGCTCCACAAAGCTCTTGCCCCATTTCAGGTAACTGGTGAGCTCTAGACTTCTCCTTCCCTGTCTGATTTCAGGAATAAACTCTGGTATCAGTCATGTACACCTTAGTGAGAATTCTTTAAAATTTTGTTTTAGAGTCTAGTGTGTGACAACCACTCTGAGTATACAGAACTGAAGTAAAACAATCACTCCCAATGTCAGCATCAAAGAGAAAGGCAGCATGTACTACATCCATTTCAAATTGTCTTGCTGGATAATAGCTGCAAAAGTCATGTTCTGGAAAATGCAAAGCACCAGTTTCACTTACACACTAGTCCAGGAGTAATTGGTTTCTGTCTGCAGGCATGCCATTGAAATAGTGTGCTCTAACAGGAAGGGAAGGCTGCACCCATGTTTGAGTCCTTTTTGCACAATAACCTGTTATTTTGTAATTGGTATAATATTCTCTTAGGGCTCTGATTTTATGTTTAAAAAGAAGTACTGAAACAAGGAGTTTTTTTTTTCTTTCTTGCTTTCTCTTCTTCTTCTTCTTCTTCTTCTTCTTCTTCTTCTTCTTCTTCTTCTTCTTCTTCTTCTTCTGACCAAATTCAACACTATTACCAACAATCCCAATCTGAGTTGCTTTCAGTTACCAGGAAAAAGATTAAGTGTTCTATACCAACTTTGCAGCTCTTTGCTCAGAAGCATGAACCAATATCAGGGTCAAGAGCATAGTCAGCATCTTTCATTACTGTGAGGCAAGCCTCCAGTCAAACCATCAGAGTGGAGCCTTCTGGTCTCCAGAAAGTCATTATGTACTTAGGATTATCATTCATTTTCTCTCCCTCAAGCGCTGCTGATGAATGTGAGGACTGTAGGCTAAAGCTGTCTACGTATTCACTGATAAAAGGTTCTGTGTTCAATTTTCTCAAAGTGCCCTTAGAGAATCCCCAATTTCCTGCCTCTTCCTAAGAAGAAACTAAATTCACTCTGCCTTCAAAAAGGGAGAATTGAATCCTCTTGGTGCACTAGCTTCCTGGAGTTTTGGCAGGAGAGGCTACCAGGATATTTCGAGACTTGGAACCTTTGCAGGCCAGTCCCTCTTGGGGAATGACAGTGTAGATAAAGCTGTTATTATTTATTGCAGACTGGAGAACTATATAAGCCAATGTCTATTTGACTTCTGTTTCTCCATTCCATTTTCTCTTAGCACAGCTTTGACCTAACTTCTGTGAATCTTATGCAAGCTCCTACCAGCCCTACTGATCCCACTTTTACCTTTCTGTGCTGGGGTCCACAGTGCCCAGAGCTCCCCTAACTCCGCCCATCCTTTCGGCCACATCTTCAGGGGTCACATTTGATGGAAGACATCAACTCCCTCAGATCCACTGGGGATGCAGCTGGTGGACTATTGCAAGAATATGCCCCATCAGCTGGGCTCTTTTTTTTTGCTAAACAAGGGAAGGAAGGACACAGAAACTCCCAGTAGAAGTGGCTTTGAGCAAACAATGTGTTCACACACAAAGCCGTGTGGTATCATCTTTTATTAAGCCATAGGGATTTGGGGGCATTAGTTGTCAGGCTTCATATTGTTTAAATAAGTTATTGTCATGAACTAAAATAAGCTGTAGATGTGCCCAGGGTATTGAAACAATGCCTTTTGTGTGGGGCCATGTGAAAGAACACTCTGGGGCTTCATGCACAATGACTTCCCATCTCCCAGGGCCCTGGTGTGTTGTTCCTTCACCACTGCCTGAGCTACTCCTGTCCAGGGTGTTTCAGCTATTGCTATTAACATCTGCCAAAAATGCCATGCATTTCCTCCTCCTAGTGCGAATAAAGGCCACCTCATGGAGGCCAGCATTGTCCAACACTTGCCCAAACTGCATGCTCACAGCTGCAAAGAGCAGTATGAATAAGCTGCACATTCAAGCAGAAGAGCTCTGCCCACAGTCAGTGAAGCCCCAGAATTTCCATATGTGCTGATTTAATTCAAACGCATCCACCATATAACAGACCTAGCACAGTCTTGGTTTGGTTTTCATTTCATCATCCAAATGTAGGATTACAGCCTGGATGCCAGACTGTAGCTTTCTAGATCTCAACCCAATAGTCTGTATGTCAGGATCAGGGAAGAAAGTGAGCTCCATATAGAAACTCTGCCCTCAGCCCTCCAGGAATTTCCCAGAGTCAGTATTCCTGGGGCACTTCCTGAGTAAGGAGTTTCCCTGAGTAGCTCAGGTGAGCAGGCCTGGTCTTAGACAGAATCAAGACATTTCTTCAAGAGAGCTAGGAGCTGAATTGTTATAAGTTCTGTGCCAGATGACATAGGCACTATTCAGACACTCATGGGCCCTTGGATCTTGGTAAATTATCCTCCAAGCTTGAAGTTTGCATTACTAGAGGTTTTTGAACAGTCTTCTAGAGAGTTGTTGGTTTTTTTTTTTTTTTTTTTTTTTTTTGATNGTCAAGAGAGAAGTCTGGGCAAGACTCTCTATCTGCCCTCTGTATCACCCCAAGCATCCCTGGCCTGACTTCTCTTGTAGGCTGTGGCCGAGCCGGATTTGTTTTGAATAAATATTTTTGTTGTGTACCAAACACTACCATAGGACAGCTTGAAAGCTTCTGGAAACTCTCAAAGGCCTCACCCATTCTAACATTCTAAGATTTGGGGACTTTATAGCTATATTGGTATGTGGTCCCCACCACTTAAATTCTCACTGAGAGACGGGTGAAAACATCTTGTGGTCATGGCTAGGTGCAGACAGAGGCTAAAGGGATGCACAGACCAGTCTTAGGTCTTGTGAAAATGAAGCACTAAGCCAGCCATGTTTGGGAGCAGATAATAGCAAAGCTTAAAGGAAACTATTGTTAAGAAGGCAAGAAATTTCATTATGCCCCATTGCCTTAATACTAACCCTAGGAGATTTCTGCAGGTATAGATACGGAGTCTTTTTAGATCCCTGTCTGTTACCCGTCCACCTTCACAGCCCTCAAGCCCTGCTAAGGTAACTGTCAAAGCATTCAGGAGGCTTGGGACATTCCGCAGGAAATGTGTTGTTGTAGCATGTTAGTCAACAATTCTTGTTCTGGAATTATTGGCAAGTTTAGGTAATCTCTTACTATTTCCTTCTCCTAACTGCCCCTAACCTCCAGCCCATTAAACTCCTATCTCCTTACTAACCTGGACAAAATATCTAGTCCACAGTTCCAGAATTTCAGTGCCTCAGGAAGAACTTGACATTGCAGTAGCATTTACAAAACAAAAAGCTAGTCTGTTATTTAGAAGATTAGTCAGTTTAAGGAAGGTCTTTGTCACATAAAACATCAAAAAACTGATTCATGGGCTTGAAAAATTTTTTTCAATCAATTCTTTTGAAGTTAAGTAGACATAAGGTATGTGTGAGAATAGCTACCAAAAATGCTATGTCATTGAGGCATTGTGTATCCAGTATTGGTTACCATATAACAAAGTTCAGACATAGTAGGAAATCTGATGTGCGCTTTCAAGAATTAAGCCTTTCATCTGCATTGTGATATGATTTGTGTATTATTTCTATTATTATGGTATATTCAGTTATAAATGCTTCATGAGAGAATTACTGTTTTTCATTATTGTAATTGTTCTCAAATTCAAGACTCGGAGCCAGAAAAATGTGACATTAAACTTGCTTTTAAAATAAAGACATCCTATTGTCCAAGGGAAAGATCGATGAGTCAGATGACATGGATTCTAGTCCCGGATATTACTGTGTATCTCCAGAAAGAATTTCTCCACTTCTCTTGGTTGAAACTCTCACTCATACTTAGTTAGGAGCACAAGTGTGGAATCAAAGAAATCTGGGTTTGCATCATTTATAAGCTGAGTTATCTTGGGCAAGTTACTCAACCACTCCAAGTCTCAGTATTATCACCTATAAAATGGGCATAATAATTATACCTATTTCATGAGGGTAAAGTAAGGATTAAAGAGCATACATAAAATGTTCAGTAAGTGGCCATTACTATTATTGACCTTGATTTCCTTTATAATTCTGATTTTATGTAAGACGGCCTCCAAGATTCTTTTCATTTTTAAAATGCTATGATCCTCAGGCTTGTCAAATTTAGACTTCTTCCTCTAGTGTTCAAGACGTAGAGTTGGTCGCAGGAGCCCTGTTGTGGATAGCCCATTTCTGTTTCTTCTTGCTGAGGTGACCGTGGTGAGGTTCTAATGAACCTGCCTTCAGGCACTCAGAATAGGCTGGCCAAAGGCACTGGCAAAGAAGATAAAGACCGTATTGGAGAGTCCTCAGTACGACACCGAAGGTGCCAAACTGGAGGCATGGGCTATAGACCATAAGTCAGGCAAGACAGACTCAGCCCAGACTAGGTTGGCAGGGAGGCTATAGGGTCAAGGAGGGACAAAAAGTGAGGATTAAAGTCAAGGACTCAGGGTAACCTGGGTGGCTCAGTTGGTTGAACATCTGACTTCAGCTCAGGTCATGATCTCATGGTTCATGGAATCATGCCCCACATTGGGCTTTAAGCTGATGGTGCAGAGCCTGCTTCAGATTCTCTGTCCCTTCTCTTTCTTTGTCTCTCTACCACTCATGTACTCTCTCTCTAAAATAAATCAATATTAAAAGAAAAAAGTCAGGAATTCAGCCAAGAGTTCCTAGCTTGAGAGCACATGTAGATGAGACTCATGCATGGAGGAGGTACTTAGTGACAGTGTGAAGTGTTTGCAGTTCAGTCTGACAAGAGTTACTGCTGGAGCCCTGCTATCCAAAGTGTGAGGCCTGTGGACCAGTAGCATCTGCATTACCTTAGACCTGGTTGGAAATGGAGACTCTCATGCCCTAATCCAGATGTACTGAACTAGAATGTGCATTTTAACAGGTCTCCAAGCTGGAGGGGTAGATGAACGATGCTCAATCTATCACTTTAATCATTTCCTTTAAGATAGAGATGACTATATTAAGATTTTGTTTAAAAAGCCAAAGTAAGGAACATTTTCTAAGGAATAGGGAAACATGCAGCCAAGAAACGTAAACAGGGAAACTTATTTTTAGTTCTGTTTTTCAAAAAAAAACAAAATTTAAAATGTGTCTTATAAATATGTTTTTCTTATGTGGTGCAATAAACCACCATCAACTAGTGGGGATTGCAGAATACAGCCAATACCAAGTTGTCTGTGAGCTTATGTATACTTGCCACCAATCAAAGGGGTGGAGTTGCCCCACAGAGAAAATCCAGATGGAATTCTATCAAATGATCCCATGACTGAGTCTCTGCTTTCTTTGTATGAAGGACCTTTCACTGGGACATCAAAAGTAAGAATCTCCTCATGATAGGCTAATAACCTTTGGTGTCAGGACATCCTGATGGAGCCCATCATGATTTCACTTCAGGCAAAACTGTGAGATATGAAGTTTGACCTTCTATGTCTTGCCATCTCTCTCACTTTGCTCTCTTGCTCATGACACTCACTTGTTTCATGGTTAAGGAATCTAAACTTAGGTAATTTACCCAATGTGACAACTCTTGTGGTTTGCAGAACTCAAATTTGCACGAGGACCTCTGTTTCCGCAAAGATTTGGGTCTTGCCTCCTTGCCATATTGCATCTTACACTGTTGGCGTATTTGGGGTTAGATGAGGTGGCTGTCCTCAAAAAGCTTAAAGTTCTTGATCCAGTTGTTCAATTTTAATAGAATGAACATTTGTTTCAGCCCAATTCAGCCAGATCCTGCAACCCACATGTAGAGACATGAAATAACCAACCACAAAGCCCTTAAAAAGTCTTATTCTGCTTAAACTCAGAGACAGAGTTCCTTTGAGGTAGAGATGCTTATATTAATACAGAGAGCCAGTCAACTAGCATACATTTTCCCAGGGAAAGCACTTGGACAAGAATTTTAAAACCAGCAACATCTAAAAAGGCCTTCCCATCCAAACGACTCAAGAAGATTTCATTTTCTCCCTAGGATATCACTACTAAAAAGCACATCCTCCAGAAGATTCTGGGTTATATCAATTTGTGCAACATCAGCCAGGGGTACAGAGTCTCAAGATAAGTAAAACTTTTAGAGTCTTGTTCCTCCAAGTATGGTCTCTGATCAATACTGTGACCCAGAAGCTTGCTAGAAATGCAGAATCTCAAGCTGCACCCCAAGGCTACTGAATCAGAATCTGCATTTTAACAAGATCCACAAATCACACATTCACACTTTCAAGCTTGAGGTATTTACACTGGTGGATCCAAGTGGTATTTGGAGTCACTCTTCTGGTATCTGATCACCAATATTCTTTATGCTTTACTACCTGAATGGGGTCTATGCCTAAAAGGGTGAGCCTTTAAAGGGGGGCAGGAGTGTGATTTCAGAAAATAATCAAGCTACTGTATTTGGTGTGTCACTTATGATGCCAATTTTCGAAAACCCTATACTAAAATGCTCTTCCAAACAAAAATTGTGTTCAAAATTGAATATTTGATGGGCATTGGAGACTGCCCAGACCTTGCAGGAGACCAAAGTCGCCTTATGAGCATCGGCTTTCTTTGTAGAGAAGATGTAAGAGGTGTCAACCAGTGGGACATACCAGCTGCCAGAGCTCCCAAGCAGGGCAGCTTGGCAAAGTACAGTGAGAGAGTGTGGTGGGAGAGGGGCAGTCCTGAGGGTGCCATATGTCCCAACCGGCAGGGAGACTGTAGGAAAGAATGAGGGCATTCTCTATACTGACAGAGCTGGTTTAGGTAAATCAAGATTTATGGCCGCCAGGAATTTAACGTAATTAGGGCCAAGTCTCTGTATAGGAATGTCTTTACAATTGGATTCTGCCTGCAGGCTGGGGTTAGGGATGGGATGCCAAAGGAGGGGTAGATTCCATCTATCTACTAAACCCTCTTAGTCTGGTCTGAATTCTGCTGAGAATCCATGATATGGTCTCTTTTACTGTTTCCTCCCATTCCTTGGACATAAAGATTTGGAAATGCCTAGACTTTCCCAGCCCACCTGTCTCAGAGTTCTGAGTCTAGTTGCTCCTTGACATAGGTCACACAGAATGACTATAAAGCTATAGATAACTCATTTAAACTGCCCAGGATCATCTCCTGCCGCCACAGCTTATTAGTTGGATAAGTGACTCACCTTTTCTGCACCTGAATTTTGCCAACTGTGAATGGAGCGTATCATAAGATGCCCTTGAGAGATGGCCCTAGAGGACTGTCCTGAGGACTCATGAGCTAATATGTTGTTGGATGCACCATACCCAAGAAAGCACCTGGCACATAATAAAGGTAGCTATCATTTTAGGACTTTGTATCTGGAAACTGAACCCGAGGACTTTCTTTCCCTAACCTCAGGAGAAAAAGAAGAATTAAAGGGTAAACTGAGGTAAATCAAAATTTGAAGAGTTTATTTGGGCAAAAATCAATTGGAATTGGGCAGCACCAAGCCAGAAGTGGCTAGGAGCTCTCCACCAACTACAACTTTAGGAGGGACTTTCACAGAGAAAAGGCAAAAGCAAGGCCAAGAAATTATTGATTGGTTATAGCTTAAGGCCTAGTTGGCTGCTTCTGATTAGTTGTCTTTAGGTTTCAATTTCCTGGCCTTGAGGCATTTCCAGGTTTAGATTTTGGTTTGCTTATGTAGGGTGTCAGGGCATTAGAACCACCTCTAAAGGCCCCATTATTTAGTGAACTTAACAGAAGAGTTAGACTCCTAAGAGCTGTTAGTAAATTGAGGTCATTCTCCTCTCTGCCTGTGTCTCAGGGTTCTTGGAGGCCCAAGAAGAGACGGAGCCACTCCTGGTAAGTACAGACTAGGAGTCTGGGGATACCCGGCACACTCTGGTTGTAGAACAACACAGCTTGACCACCACCCTCCCACAAGCCAGAAGTCTGGAGACCACAGCATTACCTTATTTATAAACAATCAGAAAGTTCTCTTGGGAACAGGCGATAGGTTTGTTTAGGTGGCTCCTGCTTGGCTGGGAAGGTCTAGTCTTGATATAGCTGCCGGGCTTAGTTCTCTGCAGCTTGGCAAAGTAGAGTTCAGTCTGAGGTCAAGCTCTGTTGAAGTTGGCAATGTGACATAATGCGGCCATCGGGCTTGTGATAACCCTTGGAATTTGCTGCTGTCCTGCTTTCCCAACTGGCATTAAACCTCAGAGGTTTATCTTGGGGCTGGATTGGACCAGCACCATCAATTCCGTGAAGATAAAGCAGGCAAGTACTTTTGGGCCAGAGAGCTGTTTTAGCTGAAGGGTAAGCCAGTCTGTCACCTTAACAGCTGAAGCTCAGGGATATAAGATTCTGTTGTCCAAATATACACAGATGATGCTGTCTGGTATTTTCTGCCTCTTGCTCACACTAAGCTGTTTCTTTTGGTGCTATCAGGAACCAGACACACATTAACCCTTAGCAGACTGTATTTGTCCATTTGGGGTTTTTTTGTTTTGTTTTGTTTTGTTTCTGTTTTGGGGTTGTTTTTCTTTTTGATGATACTGCTATTGATCTGCATGTTGCAAACTGAGACAAACAAAGAAAACTGAGAATCCCCCATCTCAGCCAATTCATGAAATTTCACATAATGAGACACAATATTTGCAAGAATCTGGCAGAAGCACCATCACTCAGAATCCAAACAAAAACAAAAACAAAACACTGCTTTAATTTTGGGAGTGGATTCTGGCAACAGAGTAATAGTAAAGTTGTTTTACAATAGGAACAAAAATCAGCAGATACTATTCTTTTATCTTTAGAAAATTAAGGGTGACCCAGCTTACACTTGTGGCCCACACAAAGGAGCAGATAACAACTGAAGTCTCATTGGAGACATGCATGTTGAATATTTATGCACGAATGGAAAACTCCTCAGTCGGGTCAATACAAGAATTTCAATAAAGGTTTAAAGATGTGGAAACTTTAGTAATCAAAAAGTTCCTGGAGAGTCAGAAGTAAGGAAAACAAAGTGAAAAAGTCTTGCAGAGGTGCCTGGTTAGCTCAGTTGGTTAAGATTCTGACTTCGGCCCAGATCATGATTTCAAGGTTCCCGAGTCCTGGGTTCGAGCCCCACATTGGGCTCTGCACTGACAGCCCCAGAGTCTGCTTCCAATCATCTGTCTCCCTTTTTCTCTGTGCCTCCTGTGCGTATGCACACTCTGTGTCTTTCTCTCTCTCAAAATAATAATAACAATAATAATAATAATAATAAACATAAACATTTTAAAAGTCTTGCAGAAGAATGAAGGAGACATAAAAAAATATATAGGAACAAATTCATTATACCTTGCCCCAGGGTATGTATGTGTGTGTAAATGCCTTTGTCAAAACCAACTTGGGAAAACCATAAATGTCTTTGAATGATAAACTTTGATTTAATCTTATATTAGATCTGTAATTTTGGTGCAATGGTATTTATTTGGGTCAATTCATAGATAGTCTAGTTGGAATTGACAAAGGTCAAATAATAAGTCGATGAAATCCAATCTATTGGCAAACTACTTTTGCTAGGGTTACATAAAAATAAGTAGAATCCTGGGATGCCTGGTGGCTCAGTTGGTTAAGCAGCTGACTATTGATTTCAGCTCAGGGATATGAGTTGAAGCCCTGCATTGGGCTCTATGCTGGGCATGGAGCCTACGTTAAACAAACAAACAAACAAACAAACAAATAAATAAATGCAATCCAGATCTAAGGTTGTCTTTAACCTAGATGGTAAGGGCAGAATTCTAGATGAATACTTCAAGGAAAATCTTGGAAAATAAAGAGAAATCAGAGTTTACTAAGGATGGGTCACATCTAACCACTATCAATTTCCACTTTGGACAAGCTTATTAAATGGGAAGCTAGGGGTAAACACAACACACCTGACCTTCCCCAAGACATGTGACAATATCTTTCATGATATTTTGTAGACAAGATAGAAACCTATGGATTGAAAACTAAAATAATTAGGTGCATTAGCAGTTGGTGGAGAACCAAGGGTACAAAGGATGCTGATTGATGTCCCCTTGCAGAATAGTCTATTCAGAGGGATAGTTCCCACCCTGGTCCTATTTAGCTCTGGTATCAGTGACCCAAGGTGAGTAGGTGGAAGGCATCCTCACTACATTTGTAGGCAATGGGATGCTTGGAAGGATGGGAAGTATGCTGAATGATAGATACAGAGTGAAATTAGTTGTTGGTTGTCTGCTTTCAAAAAAATCTAGGGGCGCCTGGGTGGCTCATTCAGTTAGGCATCCAACTTCAGCTCAGGTCATGATTTCCCCGTCTGTGCTTCCGAGCCCCACTTCAGGCTCTATGCTGACAGCTCAGAACCTGAAGCCTGCTTCAGATTCTGTGTCTCTCTCTCTCAAATAAACATTAAAAAAAATTTTAGGGGCGCCTGGGTGGCTCAGTCGGTTTCGGTCCAACTTTGGCTCAGGTCATGATCTCACGGTTCGTGGGTTCGAGCCCGCATCGGGCTCTGTGCTGACAGCTAGCTCAGAGCCTGGAGCCTGTTTCAGATTCTGCGTCTCCCTCTCTCTTTCTGATCCTCCCCTGCTCACGCTGTCTGTCTCTTTCTCTGTCTCAGAAATAAATAAAAAACATTAAAATATTTTTTTAATCTACTAATTTCTCTGATATTCCTGAAAATTTAATTAGACTCTTAACTCAAGGAGTGAGAGGCTTTCATGAGGAGCTACTCTTATTATCTTTTAATTTTATGAATAAGTCCTCCTTCAGGCCGAGATCACTTGTATCTCTCACTCACCTCTAGCTAGCCATTTATCCTGAGGGGCTTCGACAGTCTGGTCAAGTTCTAAGAGTTGAATACGACAGCTCCTGCAAAACCTATAATTTAATTTTACCCCAGGAATCAAGATCACCTGGGTTAAACTCTAGATAGACAAGATGCTTTCAAGTGGTGTAAAACATTTGCGTTCTGATCCCTTATTATTTTTACCTTAATGATTAAAAGCTCTTTAAGATTCATTGCATGCATAGCTACCTACTTAAAGGAAGAAAAATGCCTTTCCACATGCTGATGAAATGTTTTATGAAGCTGGATTTGGAGTGATCTTTAAGGTGACTTGATTACTGCCTGAAATAATGGCATAATGCTAATTATGACATAGTTAAAATTACTATCTTGTACACATATTCTCCAAATGCCATCACTTTAGCACTTTCAGTTGCCAGAGGTATATGTTGCAGTCAAAACATTCAGGCAAGCAGAACAGAAGGGCATGATACTCAGAATCAGACATTCCAAAGAACTATCTGAGCCCTACTCCCACCCCATCCCACACCAAAGCTGGTGTCGGCTGCTGGCTGAAGTTCTAGTTCACTGAAAGTACTTGCCCTTGTACCTCCCCTATCCTTGAATTTCCTTTTCACATATTTGTATATTATGTTTTCATTCAATGACATATATATATATAGGTATATATATATGTATATATATATACATATATATCTAAAAAATATATATATATTTTTTTGGACAGAGAGAGAAAGCACATGCATGCAGGTGGGGGAGAGGCAGAGGGAGAAGAAGAGAGAGAATCCCAAACAGGCTCCACACACAGTACAGAGCCATATACGGGGCTCGATCTCACAACCATGATATCATGACCTAAGCTGAAATCAAGAGTAGGTTGCTTAACCGACTAAATCACTGAGGTGCTCCAAATTTATATATTTTTGCAAGCCATATTAATTGTATTGAAAGTGGGCTGAAGATACAATAGCTTTTGAAAAAAAGAAAAAAATCCAAGTCTATACCTTCTCTGCCAAAACCCAAAATGTGACTGCAACTGAGTCGTTATAGAAGTTCTGAAAATTATATAAAGTTTTCTTTTACAAAATATTTGCAGAAACCACTGTGTGAGATGGTAGGCAGTGCATTTGGGAAGAAAAACACAAGCTAAGTAACTTAACCCACTAGCAGAATATTACGTCATTGGGGCATATGATGCCCAAATAGAATGGTCCATCATCAAACACCAATATGGGATTCTCATCCAGGTATGAAAAGATGGAGTTGGTCTGCTGGTCAGCACTCATCAAAGTCTGCATGTAAAACTGATGCATGTTACCCTTTCTGTTTAAAACTATCGCTTTGAGCATGAAGACCAAAGCTCCCCATATGCCTGCACAAACTTACATCTTTGCTCTCTCTTTCCCCCTGCCCTTTGCCTTCTGTAACTTTCTCCAACATTTCACACTCCCCTTACCTCTAAACCTTTGCACCTGACATTCGCTCTCCCTGATGCTATTCCTCTGTTACCTAGCATCCTTTAAAATTCACCTCAAAGTCTCTGTCCGCCAGCAAGAATTCCTAGAATTTCACAATAGAGCCATTTCATACTGAACACACTCAAGGTTGCCTGCACCTTTCCTTTGTGGCATTTATCACTGTTTGCAATCATACACTTGTGTGCTCAGTGTCAGTTTACTTTCTCCTCATTGTGTTCCCAGCACGTAAATATCTGACACAGAGATGTCATTCAGTAAACACACGAAAAGGGAAGACTATTTGGGCATGTTATTTGTCCGTTCCTGGAAGGATTCTAAATTCTTTCTGGGATCAATTCGGAGCATCCCGAGAGTGCTCTGGAGTATGATGTTCTTGACTTTTATTGGAGGTAACTGTAAGTAACTTTCCAGGGAGAACACTTTTGTATTTGCATATGGAGGGAGCTTTACTAGTATGATAATCATCTCTTCAGGAACGGAGGAGGAGCTTGTTTAACTGCTGACTTTGAGACAAGGAACTGGGTATGTGCAGCCCAGTCTTTTCTCTTCCCTTTCTCTTGGAAGTGAGCAGACATTCCATGCTGTTCCTGTGGGTGGCTCCTAGTGGTCAGTCTGCACAGGCTAGGTCTGGGGTAGACCAATACTCTCTGTGACTCGCTAGATAAACTTCTTGGGTTTTGGGATTCAGTTCAGTGGACTCAACTTGTTTGCAGATAAAAGCCACATTTTTTCCAGTATTACATGTATCAGTAATAAAAGTAATATTCTGGTCTCTGTGCTTCACTCTTGATGCCAGTATTTATTTGGCACTCAGGATTTCTTTCAGGCTGTTTCTGAAGCTCTGAACTGCTATCCCATACCATCATGAACCTGAAAGAAGATTCAGCTTTAAAAATACTTTTCTTAACAACATTAACTGTATGAAAAGCCATTATTACTTTACACTCATCTCACCTTTAGGACTTCAGGTATTTTAAGTCTGAGGCAGCCATTTGGAAAATGAAGGCACAAAGTGCTATGTTACTAACTAGACTTTGTCATTTTTTAAGTGTCAAAAATAGTCCGAGGCAATGACTTTCTCAAATGATCAGATTCCAGATTTAGAATTGATTTGATGTGAAAGGAGATCCATCAGATGGACGTAATCAGAACAGAATCTGTGAGTTCTGGAGGTGTGAACAGAGTCAGCCCAGGTACTACATTTGGACTGGTATTACCAGACTTGGACTGGCAATACCTTTGACATGCTAGTTACTGCTTAGGTGCAGGGAACAGAGCAAGAGACAAAACAGACTTGGACCCTGCCCTTATATTTAAGAGGTGGTATAAATGGAGGAGAGGAAGGAAAGCAGATAATATAACAAGTAAAAATACTGTGTATCAGTCTATAAGCTCTAGGTTAGAAAAACAAACTCAAAGAGAAGATGAAACATAGTAGGCAAAGGGTAAGGGGTGCCATTTACGTAGACTGGTTAGGAAGGATGGCATTTGAGCAGGGCACTGAAGGAAGAGAATGAGAAATGAGCCAAGAAAGAACATTCTAGACAAAGGGAACAGCAAATGTAAAAAGGCTCTGAAGTGGGCTTGGTATTTCCAGGGACCAGCAGGGAGTGTGGCAGGAGATGCGCTGTGAGAGGGGCGAGGGGAGCAGACTGTGTGACAACTTAGAGGTCATCTAATGGACACTGAAAGCCGTAGGAGCCAGTAGGTCATCATCTGACCTCTTAAAGGGATGGCTCTGGTTGTAGTGTTGGGAATAGTGCTGAGGGGTGGGGGTGCCAGTGGAGCAGAGATGTCCTCCTGAGCCACCTGCAAAAGGCATGTCACAGTGGAAGGGCCAGAGCAGTCACTTCAGCAGAAGTCCTGAAGGAAGAGCAAGAGGTGAAGTCCCCCATGCCATGTGACTGGACCCCTCCCCCCAAGAGGCTGGGGTTGCTCTTCGGTGGTGGGCACAGCAGCAGGAGAAACAGAAACGGTGAGTGGGGACCAGGATTCGGTTCCAGGCAAGGAAACCAAGTGGAAGTGTCAGGCAGGCACTGAGTGAGTCTGGAGCTTGACCGATTTAACGAGCATCTAAGTTGTGAACGATGACCTAAAATCCTGGATGTATAAAAAGGAAATCCGGTCTTGGCAGTAATGCACGCTTTTTTGTGCAGGTGAGTCTTTCAGTAGGAAAACCTAAAGCTTGATCTAAAGCTTTAGAAGCTATGAACCCTTGAACCCCCCAAAGGCAAGGACTTTGTCCTGTTCATCCTTGTTTTTCATCAGGGCCATACAATACCTGCTCATAGAATGTGCTTCAATAAACATCTATGGGCCAAAACGGACTGAAGAATTCATGTTTAAACTCTGATTCCTAGTAAATCCAATGAAGCAAAACCCCACAATTTTCTTTTTTGTAAACTTACTTAAAGTTAATCTTTTGCCCAGTTCAGCTCCTTTTTCCCAGGGCATTTTTTTTGAATTCCCAAAACTGTATTGTAACTTGGATAGCAAGCTTTCATTACCAGAGAGAAGGATGACACTTTTATGGGCTTAAAAAAAACAACAACTACACAGCAATAAAGTAATATGCTTATTTTCTTTTCTTTCAGCAGATTTTGTTTTCAGAGTGTACTAGATTTTAGACATAGCCACACCATAAGAGACTACAAATATAAATTCAAAAACTGATGTCTGCCCTCACAAGCCTCTATAATCTAATAGACTTAGTTAAATCAATGTGACTAAACCATTGCACAATTCATTCCTCAGTGTGGCTTCTTCCATGTTCCCCCTTAACTACATCTTACATCGCTTTTGGGGTGTCTGAAAGAGTAAGAGTCAGACAGCAAGAAAGGGGCCCCCAAGAAGAAAGCAAAACTGGGAAGGATGTCTTCAAGAGGAAAACAACACCTGTTCCCATTTTAAAATGTTTTCTATTCATTTTTGGAAGAGAGAGAGAGACAGGGTGAGTATCCAAAGCAGGCTCCAGACTCTGAGCTTTCAGCACAGAGCCCTATATGGGGCTCAAACTCACAGACCATGGGACCATGACCTGAGCCAGAGTCCAATGCTCAACTGCCTGAGCCATCCAGGTGCCCCAGTAACCCATTTAAAAATATGTCATATCTTGTTTGTGAAATCTGTTCTTCTTCATGACTAGAGAGAGCTAGATTTTATATATTTTTTTTCTTTCAATTCCATGAAATTTCAGACACCAGGGGCCCTGGGGAGAATTCCCTTCCCTATAGGTGCTTTTCATCTGAAGCTTTTTGAATCAAGCTTTGATTGTCCATCTCCACTTCCTGCAGTCTCTGGGCCCAGGACACATCGCTGGAAAGAGAGGGTCTTAAATGAGCCATCGTTTTAAATTGTTTGCTTCTTTAAAGGATAAAATCCCTCTTAAGATGATGCAAGAGATGGTATTCAAATGTCAAGAACTATTCACATGCTCAACAAAATCTTCCTGTTTGTAACAAACGTGGCCAGCCCCTGAGTGTGAGTCCCAACTGCATCAGACTAGCTTAAGGCAGTTACATGTCCTTTCCACAGAGGCTTCTGTGGAGAAGAAGTCATCAGCCCGACAACGCGGTGCCCAGACACTGCGCTCTGTGCAGGCTTCACTCCGCTGCATCCTCTTTCTGCCTGCAGACAGGAAATTACATTCATCTTGCAGCCTGAAGAAATGGGACTCCTGTCATGTCATAAGACAGCATCCCTTGCCAATCATTGGCAACTGTACCTGGCGGCATCATGAAGTGGCCTCTTTTACTTGAATGCCTTGAGGGCCAGACACCTTTGTGTCTTTTCAGTAGTGCCTGATCCTGAGAATATAAATCACAGCCAACATTTGTGGAACAAAAATGCTTTACAGCAAGCCTTGAAAATGATTCTCCCAGTTGGGTAGCTGTAAAGAAAACTGGAGAGAGCCCAGGATGAGGGTCACAGTGATCAGGGTCTTAGCCTGTGCTGCCCCAGACTCTCTGCCTGACGTTGGGGAAAGTCACTTACAGTCCTAGGTCAGACTAGATAATTCCACAGGCCCTTCGGGACTCAGAGCCTTTGATTCCATATGAGGGGTGCAAGGAAGGGCTGTCAGGTGCAGATAAACTGCCTGGGGACAGAGTCCAGCCACACCAGGAGGATCGGGGCTTGGTATCCAGTTACATGGAACCCTTCTTCTTTGTTTTGGTTACTTTTAAGCCTAGAAAAGTAACACATGCCCAGTGTGAAAAAAATTGGGAAAAGATAGAATTAAAGATGCAAATAAACACCTGAAACGCTATGATCTCAAACAAACTACTGACACTATAAGGGCACATACCCTTCCAATCTTCATGCTACACTCATGCTTTGTTCCTGAGACTGCGTTGTATGCGCTAGCTGTGTGACCCACTTTCTAAGCTCAATGCTGTATTCCTTCAATACAGGTGCACTGAAGGTCAGCCAAGCACCTGCCCTGAGCCAGGCTCTGGGAAACACAGTGAATAAGGTAGGTGCTGCTTTAGGGAGTTCATGATCCAGCTTTTCCATGTCGTTAAGAAATTTCCATAGTCGCCATTTTTAACAGCTAGGTCTACTCCTGAAACAATGTGTTCTTATTGTCATTTTATCTTGTGTTGTGCAAGAGTCAATGATCCAGCTCACGGGGGAGCCAATGAAGAGGGGTGGGGAAGCAAATGCAGTGAAGTACAAGGGTAGAAAGCAAGAAAATGAAATGGAAAACAGAAGGAAAGCCAGAAAGGTAGAAACAAGGTGTAGAAACGAAGACAGACAGTGGGTTTAAGAACTACCTCTCTGAGCCCAGAAAATCACCTGGTGATTTTGCACCTGGAGTGAACACCACAGGATCTAGAGCCCAGTGGATGACTTAACGCTTCTGTGCCCCAGTTTCCTGGTGTGGAAAACAGGGATAATAACGTTTTCTGAGGTGGTAGTAAGGATTGAATGAGATATTATACCTAGAACACTAAGTACCTAAATACTCAACGCATGATATGGTTAGCCTTCATCAATTACCTTCATATTTCAATATTGCATAATATATTGGACTGAGGTGCTGAAGGGAGGAACCAGATGAATGAATGAGAAGTCTGATTTGCTGATTTTGTAGGTACAGCTATCCTGCCTTATGGACACAGCTCTGTGTATGTGTCAGAGAAAGATGTCACTGAAAAGTGGTACCTGCCAAGAAAGACTTCAATAGAAGGATTTTATCCAAAGCCGTGGCAGAGAAACCAACCAGAGGCAGCGAAGCACCGTGGAACCGAGTAATCCTGGGAAATCACTGCCACCTCCTAATCTAAACAGCAAGGATAAAAGTGGTTTTAGAATGTAACAAGAGCTCTAGATCACAAAATAGGAGCTGTGGCTTTCCGTGGAGGACTGTAGCCACCAGCCGATCTGCTGCAAGGTGCTGCCACTGGCTGAAACCACCGGAAGTCAAGAGGCAACGGATGCCCAAGCCGATGCCTTCTGCAGAGGTCAGTTTCCAGGGCACAGAGGAAAACAGAAAAACACAGAAAGAGGACCTGGACAGGAAATGGAGAAACAGCAACACACCACTAGTTTCTAGCACATAAAACTCCGGTTATCCCGTGGCATTTATGAATTTACCCCTCAAATGCCATTTGTAAATATGCTGACCATACTTAGGGAGACCATGCGCCCATAGATCTCCCGCATCGCTAGGTATCTGCGCCCTCACCCTTGCGTAGATTGCAACGCAGGTTGCAAGGTGCAGGGACCCTGGACTGCCATGTTAGGAGCTGCCAGTCCCCAGAAAAACCACACATTCTCAAAACCAGTGGAACTTAATGTTCAATTTAAACAGTAAAGTATATGTTTATTAGCATCTTATGCCTCTGCTTATCATGAAAGGAATTGCATTTTTGTCAGACACTTGGCTTAGGTCTATAGTGAGGAGGATGTTTCATGCTTACCCTGGGGAAAAGCAGAAGAGACTAATAGAAAGAAGTGGTAGATCTAGCATTTATCATTATTTAATAATGTGATACTAGCACCTGGTAAGTCACTGTTCTTCCCAGATGCCCTCTGTGTAAGAAGGCGATGGTGATCTGGTCTGAGAGAGTGTGGAGAGGCAGAGAAACAGCCAAATGAAATTCCCTTTCAGGTACAGAAAGCAGCCGTTCCTCTCCTCCCCGTGCCAGGTGACAAGCTTTCTAGCACTTTCTTAAGGGTTAAGAGAAATCATGGCTATAGATCACAATAAAAACACAGTTAAGCACTGAAGTTCTTGTTGGCCTAGCAATGGTTTAGTATCACAAGAACATGGCGTTGTGTTTGAAAAGTATTTAGTTGATATATTTAGATATTCTTTACTGTAGACTAAGTGTTCTTATTTTTTAAAAATTAGAATATATTTAGGCTTTTTAAAAGAAACCCAAACATCTGGCAAGTTAACTTTGAAGTAATAAGTCTGTTGTCTACTTAGAGAGGTTTGAGTGGAGCCGTGCCTTTCAGGAGCTTGTTTTCATGTGTTATTCTTGCTTCTGTTTTTATTTCTTTTATGTATTTATTCCCAGCATCAGTAGCCCTCCACCAGTCTGAGAGGCCCTGCTTCTTAATTTCCAGTTTGGAGAGGAGTAAAAGGTGACAGATTGGGTAGAATGCACAAATTGTAGGAGATAAGGCACGTTAATCTCTCCCTTCTCCCACAGCCCTCTGCGCTCCCAGCTGCAGATACCATCAGGAGATCTGTGGGTTTAGGTGTTGTGTTCAGAGATAAGGCCCAGGCCATGAGCTCTGCATGGATGCAGGAATGAGTGGAATTTAACCATTTTATTTATCACTGGGATTTCAAATCACTTTGCTCCAGATTTATTAAATTTCCCAAACATTCGTTAAGTCATACTAAATACGAACTCTTTTTATCTGAGACTTTCTGATTGGTTACCAATTCCACAAATTCCTACTTGACCTTCTTATTTTTTTTCCCAGGCTCTTTGTTATAAAGAATGATTCGCTGAGGACCTTTTTTTAAAGGAAGTGTTGGACTTCAGCATTAGATTCTACTCACAATTCATAAGATTTTTTAAAAAGGTATTATTGGCCTCATGATGACAAGGAATTTTCAACTCCCTCCACCCTCTCCCCATATTGTCTCACTGGTCTGAGAATGTGATTCAGAGGTGGGCAAACTGGTTTAATTTAAATACTTTTACAGATTCTTCTCTTCTTTCCCAGGCCATTACCCATAATTGAAATGCAAATGTTTATTTTTAAAGCTTTAGAGCAATTTGGTTGGCTTTCCTGGACTGTATTTTTTAGCTCTTTGGAATTTGTAATATCAGATATTAGAGTACTAATATCATTACTGGAAAGGCAGACTGGACAATATTTTAAGCCTCTCCAGGAGCCAGCTAGAATTAGCATCTCTTGGTAAAGGTACGTAAAAAACGCCTTTGCCTGGCTTTTCATTCCCAGAACCCCATGCATCAAGGAAAGGATTCATACAAGGTACTGGTCTGGAGCAAGGAATGCCACTGCCACTTGGGAATATCTTAGGGAGGAAAAAAAAAAATGAGACTTGGGTGGAATTTTTTCTGCTTTTCAGGCCCAAGAACAAGCTTAGCAGAGAATCAAATCAAAAGGTAGATTTTCATCAAGAAGTCAAATTCCAAATGGCCTCTCCACTTTTCCCAATGTGGTGTTTTAGGGACAGAGATCTCCCAAGTGAGTAACGATTTGTGACTGACCTGTGGATTTTCATCTAAAATAACCCATACATTCCGATGTAATTAGGATCTTGTTCTATTTTGTTTTAGAGAGTAAGTTATACTCTTCCTTCTTTCAGAGAGTATCTTAGGCCATTTTGAATAAAATGTGCATTCACAAATAAGGCTGTTAAATTGGAAAATCAGCATGTAAAAGGGGAAGATTTAAAATAGTTACTGTAACTTAACATTAAATTTAATTCGGAGCTTCCTGGCAGTTTAGGGAAAGAGGAAACACAATGGGTTACATTGTTTTCAGCATCTGATGAAAGGGGGCGTTTCACTGCTTCAGAAGATATTTGCTTTTCCTGTTACTCAATTTTAAGAGAATTGTATCCATGAGTCTTATATGTTTTACAGAAAGTGCAAAATAAAAAGAGAGAGAAAGAAGGAAGAAGAAATAAAAAACAAAGTCTTTTTACACTCCCAAACAAAATTTGGGAGCACAACACTAAAAATAAATCCAGGGAAAATAAAAACATCCATCTGATGGGGCGGAATTGATGAGATTCAGTGAATTTTAAAAAATTGTCTCAATAAAAACAAAAAAGTAGAAAAAAAGGGGAGTTGTCTGGGTGGTTCAGTCAGTTAAGCTTCTGACTTCAGCTGCGAGATCAAGTCATGATCTCAGGGTCCATGAATTCAAGCCCCACGTTGAACTCAGAGCCTGGAGCCTGCTTCAGATTCTGTGTCTCCCTCTCTCTCTGCCCTTCCGCCATTCATGTTTGATCTCTCTCTCTCTCTCAAAAATAAATAATCAATAAAAAATTATTAAAAAAACATTGTCTCAATGCAACCAGGCAGCATATATTCTAGAATTAGATTTCCTACAAGATAAAATATTACAAGATACAAGGTAAAATACTGCTTTTTAAAATAATGTTTCTTTGTTTATTTATTTTTTATTTAGAGACTGCCTGCAAGGGGCTGTGTGAAGTCCAATTTGAGGCTCAATCCCTGGAATCATGATCTAAGCTGAAATCAAAAGTCCAAAGCTCAACCCACTGAGCCACCACACGTGCCCCTTAACATTGCTTTTTTTCTTCTTAATTAAAAAAATTATTTTTAACATTTATTTATTATTGAAAGACAGACAGAGACAGATCATGAGCAGAGGAGAGGCAGAGTGGTGGAGACACAGAATCTGAAGTAGGCTCCAGGCTCTGAGCTGTCAGCACAGAGCCCCCCGGGGTGCTCGAGTTCATGACCTGAGCCAAAGTCGGTTGCTCAACCGACTGAGCCACCCAGGCGCCCTGAAATTGCTTTTTAAATGTGTGAGTATTGATTTTCATTTGCTTTGTATTAAAAAATAATAAAAATAATGGCGTTCACTTCCTGAACTGGTATGAGACGACTAAGAATTCTAAAATAAGGTATACAAATGTAGTTATCATAGCCTATCCTAAAATGTGAGTTTCCCAAATGGGTTTAATTTAATATGGAAATAAGTTGTCTCTTGCATTATTATAGCTTGTCACGGAGCTACTTTTTGTTTGTTCTCCTTTGTGATTAAAAGATGTACTGAAATAATGAAAATCATCAGGATTTGTTGACATAGAAAAGGGAAGTGCAAAATTTATGCGTGGGCAGAGGAGTTTGGTGACCTCAGCAGTGCTCCATGTCACAGGAGAACCATCATTTCCACTCAGCAGGGATGTATGATATCTAGGGATCAAGATGCTTTCCAGTGGGTTCACGCTAAGCCCATGGGGGAAAAAGTGACTGAGTTCTCCAAATTTAACTTAATTGGCATTGTGGGAAAACTTCCTTTCCACATATCAGCCCACACTATGTACTTCGTGTAGACCAAGGACTCTTATTGACAGAGCTAACAGTGGGGCATAGTTTCACACAGTTTCCATGATCACCACCTTGTGTAACAAAGTCACTCAGCAAAAGTTAGCTCAACAATGTTAGAGCAGGACTGAGCTCTAAGGAGAACACAAATTCATAAAAAGAGGGACGTGTCAGCTTTTAATTGCATGCGGATTTAAACAACTCCGTTGTTTTCCTCCTTGGGTGGTTCTATCTTTATTCAGAGTTGCCTTAGTCTAATATTTCTTTGCCCAAATTCCAAGTACAGTCTTTCTTGCAGTTCTCTAGGTAATCTCTTCCTGAATTATGACTTCCTGATATTCACAACACTTTGCAAATAATGAGAAGCTTTATTAAACATTTATTCTTTCAAGTACTAATTTCTGTAGATTTTGCTACCTTTTCTTTTCTTCCACCTCATCCTATGGACATTGATAATTCTCCTTGATCTCCCTTAGCTGTGCTTGGTGTGTTTTAATGCCATTTCGTGTTTTTCTTCATTGAATCTCACTCATTATTTTGCTAGTTTACTTGCTAAGCCATGAGACTAAGTACTGAAGCTTTCTCAACATTATGGCTCCTTAATCATTAGCACTCACTTATTCATTCTCCACATATTTATTAAGTATCTATTATGTGTGAAGCATATTTATGTGCTAAGTGAATTTTAGATTTTAAAAATATTCTTTTGAATTGAAGCTAAATCCAAAGGCATATCTGTCACATGAACACTGACAGCAAACCCCAGTGCCTACATTGGGCCATCTGTGCCTTCACTCCGATTCTCCAAGGCAGCAGGACAGAGAGACGGGATCACAGGCTAGAGAGACTCAGATTGGCTTGTGTTTAATTTTGGTGTAGTAGGAAGAGGGGAGAACCATTATTTTTATAAAAGGTAACAGAATTGTTGCAAAGAGACATGGCATCGTGTATGAAAATATTTTGATGGCCTCTCTGAATGTTGAAAAGAGACCCCACCAGGTGAAGATATGGCCACAGTGGTCCAGGGCAAGAGAAAAGGGGACCTGACTGCTGTGCATAAATCTGGTTGGTGGAATATTCATCTCTAACAACAGCCAATAGGGGAGTGGAACTATAGGGAGTCAGAGACCAAAGGGACAATAGCAGGAGAGCCTGTGTGGTTCATGGTGTGAGCAAATGACCAGTGAGAAATTCCTAGGGACCAAAATGGCTTAGGTACTTTTAAAAAAACAGTGTTTCCTAGTATTCACTGAAAAGCTATTTCTCTGCCAAGTGGCATGTGATCTCCCCACTACCTTCAAAACTTCAGAGCAACCCAGATGTATTCAAAATAGCCTTGCAGTGATAGGAGTTATATGGAAGCAGTAGAAAGGGGTCCGGAAGTCACATTTAGAGTGCGGGTAGTGTGAAAAGATGTGACTAGTAAGTGGAGACAAGATCTGACCAAGAATTTGGTAGAAACAGGAAATTAGAACAAGGGAGAAATGAAACTCTTCATGAGTCTGCAGATGTTGGAGTCCTCTTACACATGGGATGTAAGATGGGCCAGAGTGATTTGCATTTAAGTTTTAAAAGAATGACACTGAATGTTTGCAGGATGTGGAGGTAACAAGGATGTTGATATTTAGAAACCACTTTGGGCCTCTTTGAGGCTTGGCTTCCTCATCTGTAAAACGGGTGTAATGCATTCAGGTAATTGAGAGGATTAAATGAACCATTATAGGCAAACTGCCTTCCATGGTTGCTTTGGGCATGGTAGCCTGCTAACAAATATTCCTTTGCTCCTCCCTTAAAGTACATTCTAAGATCTTCACCTGTACATATAAGAAAGGCCAAATGATTATTTACATCGATTAATATCTAGTGACAAGTTTGAATAATGCCTGGAGGGAAAAACAGTTCGGTGTGTAGTTTGTCACAATGACATCAGCAATTCAGCCAACATTAATGTATTTGGACAATTTTGAAGTTTACTGTGGTAGATCAAAAATTGACCCCCAAATCTTTGATACTCCTTCCTTTGAGAAGTACAATCACTATTCTCTCCCTTTGAATCAGGGTGGGCTCTGTGGCTGCTTTAACCAACAAAATATGGTAAACTCTAGTAGAAATAGAATATGGATCCCGCTTCTGGGTCTTGGCTTTAACAGACTGGTAGCTCTCATTTCTTATTTCTTGGAACACTTGCCTTTTGAAGCTCTGAGCTATGATTTAAGTAGTCCAACTAGCCTGAGAGAGAGAGAAAGAGAGAGAGAAACAGAGACAGAGAAATGACTTTTCAGCCCTTAGTCTTTCTGTTCTGCAGCCATTTAGGTCTTCCCAGCTGAGGCCCCAGACATCATGGGGCAGAACCAGGTCATGTCTACTGTCCTCTGCCTGAATTTATGACCCCACAGAATCAGGATTATAACAAGAATAAATTGTTATTCTTAAGCCACGATAGTTTGGGATACTTTGTTATGCAGCAATGGATAACCAGAATATTCATGTTTGAAATTTAATTTTTAATATGGCTTCTAGTTAGATTCAGAATTAGGTGGTTGTTAATATAACCTTAATATAGATTTCAACTTAAACATTCACATAAAATCATTTGATTTCAAGGATATTAGTACAGGTGAGAGAACATGGCTGGACTATAGAAGCAGATCCACTTAGTGTTAAGTCCCAACTCACCTAGTTATTAATTATGTAAATCTGGACATTGGGAAATATATTTAAAATACCTGATCTAGAACAGGTACTGAACAGAAGCCAAGGGCTCTCCCCCTTCATCCTCTGTTCCCTTTCCTTTAATATGTCAATGCCATTTTAAAGAAAAGAGGTATGGATTAGTGTGTATTTTGGAGTCAAAGAGACTTGAAACTCAAATCTCTGCATTATGTATGTGGTCTTAGAAAAATTATTTAAAATCTGAGTCTCAATTTTTTTCAGAGGGATTACTGAGAAGATGAAATGAAGTAATTATGTCAAAGGCCAGAATAAGTCTTCGACAAGAACTTACTGCTGTCATCATTATTATGATTCATGTCAAACACAAATATTTATAAGATTATATTATGAGGTTAATCTTACGTTTAATCATGTTTTGGGGAGCAGCAAAGGATATTTCAATCATTTCATATCTTTTCTGTTATGTATTTCTCTTCTTTCCAATATAAAAAGGAGATTAATATATCCTCCAATAGATTCAGCTAAATGGAAACCACCATCTCTTAGGAAGCAATGTCCTAAAAAGTCCGTAATGTAAACATGGCTCTGGGGTTTATCCCTTGTGTGAGTCAACTGTTTAAAAAAAAAAAAAAAGCATTCCCACTTTTGTGAGCTCTTTTATTCCTATTTCTATCTGTTGTAACCACACTATTCATTCTTATCACAGTATCTTAGCTCAATCCGGCAAACATGTATTTTTTAAAAAATTTTTTCGCACTTATTCATTTTTGAGAGACAGAGAGAAATGCAGCGTGAGCAGGGAAGGGGCAGAGAGAGGGAGACACAGATCCCAAAGCAAACTCAAGGCTCTGAGCTGTCAGCACAGAGCCTGATGTGGGGCTCAAACCCATAAACTGTGAGATCATGGCCTAAGCCGATGTCGGACGCTTAACCCACTGAGCTACCTGGGTGCCCCCAAACATGTTTCTTTTTAAAATCAGGGTAGTTGAGGGACTTTAAAACATGTATCTCTGCAGAGAGCTATATTTTTTCTCCATCAGAACTAAGAGAATTGAATCAGGATGGCCTAATACAGACCATGTGGGCTTCTGGAATCTTTGGGGGTACAGAGCACCCACCTACTATCAACACAGTCTTTTGAACCGAGCCAACTGCTATGTTTTTGAAAAGCTTTAGAAACCTTTCCATTGGCACAAATAAAGAAAAATAAAGAAAAATCTTCCTCCTTCTCAGTTTTCCAGACCTGCATTAGTGCTGCACAGAGCATAGCTAAATCACTTTGAGGAGAATGTGGGGGTCAGCATGAATCATCTTTTGCTCTCTCTCTCAGGCTAGTTGGACTACTTAAATCATAGCTCAGAGCTTCAAAAGGCAAGTGTTCCAAGAAATAAGAAATGAGAGCTACCAGTCTGTTAAAGCCAAGACCCAGAAGCGGGATCCATATTCTATTTCTACTAGAGTTTACCATATTTTGTTGGTTAAAGCAGCCACAGAGCCCACCCTGATTCAAAGGGAGAGAATAGTGATTGTACTTCTCAACGGACAACCTTCTCAGGGAACTTAGAGGAGTTTTTTAAAGGATTTTTCTTCAGGTCTTTTGCTAGAACATTCAAACAAATTCCATAAGACTATGGAAGACTTCACAAACAACATGACAGCCTTAGCAAATGGAGTATGTGCAGGATATTACACATAGTTGATGAGTTCTTAGTAAATGTTGGCTCTCTTCCCTACCTACTACGAGACCTACCCTATACAACTTTGACTCCGAAACCTCATATTGAATCTGAGTTGTGTTAGGGGATCTATTACCCACTGACATAGCAGCAAGGTCCAAATGTCTTCATATCTACAAGTGGGAATAGAAAGTCCTCCCTACAAGGTTCTCCCAGCAAGAACCTGGGAATTGATATTCAGTTTTGCTTTATTCTTTTTTACCCCCTTCCCCTAAGTGGACTTGTTAGCAACTCTATACTACCTTGCTGCTTACTGATGAGATCCCAGTTTCCCAGCTTGGAGGAAGGATGCTCCAGCCTGAAGGCAGAATGGTATGCTAAAGTACACTATCTCTCTTCCTGGCTTCTAAGGAATTTTAACAGGATTGGTAAGAAAGAAGTAAACAAACATAAGATAGAAGTAGTCAAACTTCTCAACAGCCCATGCTGGCTTTTGGGAGTCTAATTTACCTGAATTTTTGGTTGGATAAATAGAAAAAAGCTCACTCTGAATTTCTGTCAAATGTCTTTTGAAAACAACAATGGGACAGGTTTAAAAATACATGAGTCAGAAACATCCGGATTATATTTCCAGGGAATTATCCAGGGATTTAAAAATTTGGAGGAAAAGAGTCTTGGCAATCAACATTCTGGGCTTCATAAAAAGCTTTCCAACCAGTTATACCATGGGCCTTGCCTTGCCCTGATATAGCTCATTAAATAGGATGAGCAGACCCAGGTGTTAGGGTCCTAATGGCTTATAGTCGTAATTTACTGTTTGGGGCTTCATCTCTACTGTTGATCAGTGTGAGAAGATGGGAAGAGAATCGTGTTGGAGCCACATCTCCCCCTTTCTGTGAGAGGCCGTGCAGAGTTTCATTTGACTTGAGTGTAGGACCACCACCAGTTCCCTGAAGGCATCTTTTGTTGATCTTGCTGCTTAAAGACAAAATTATCTTGGAACAAAACTTCTCCTATTTTTAGGCACATGGTTGATTGTGAAACTGGACTCTTCAGGGCTCATTTCATAAACACACCCGAGACTGTCTCAAGAGACAGACAGATTGATGTTCTTGCCATGGGCAGTTCATGGTGAGATCAAATGGATCTTAAAAAACCTGACATCCAGAGGTTTGGAATTTGTAGGGAGAGAGGAGCAGAGTGTAGAACCAACCGAGGAAACCTAGGGCTCTGTGAGTGTCCATGTTCTTTACTTTCAGCTCTCCAGGAAGATTCAGAGCTGCAGTAGGTACAAAGCCTGAGCACCTTCTTGGTAAAGATGCAGTCTATACACAAGGCTCTGGCTTCTCCCCTTGCTGGCTCTATGTCCTTCCTGCATTTCTGACTCCAGAAGTCCTTGAAGAGATCTGAGCTGCCTGACCAGCCACCCCATCTCAAGGCTGAAAGGAGAAGGCCAACAAGGTGATACTTTGAAATAAAAGACAGTGGGAAAGACAAAATAGGCCTCTCTAGATCGTTAATTCACATCTCTCTTAAAATGTTCTTTAATCTTTAGTTTCATTTATTCCATCCAGGCCCAGCCCAGTTGTTTCCGTGATTCAGGAGAAGCAGCAAGGAGCTTGTCTGTCATCCAAACATAGGCCAAGCTGCGGTGGCCCTGGGAGGAGGCCCCACCTCGGCTCCTGTGCTGTAGGGGCCTTGGCTTGGGGCCCAAGCCAACCATGACCACCTTGACTTCTTGCCAAGCCCTGTGAGTTCAGACCTTGCTGTAATTTACAGGCAGAGCTCCTGCCTGCTGTCCATATCCTAAAGCTCAAACGTGACTTTCCCCATAATTCCATATACCAAAATGGAAAAGCTGAAGCCACTGGAAGACTCCTACCAGGAAAATTGAGTCCTCACCCTGATATCCCAACACAATGGGCATTAGAAGAAGGGGAAATATCCACCAATCCTGAAATCCTTTCTTTAGCAATCACCCCATGTGGCAGGAACAGGCACTCCAGATGACTCAACTGCATTGTGGTAACACAACACTTTATGGAAGAAAAGTCTAGCCTGCTACTGGATTCTCTGTTTTACTCACACAGCCAGTTGTCTTTTGAGATGAAACATCTAAGCTTTAATGCAAATCTGCGAGTTCAAGCATGATTAAAACTCTGAATAAACCTGGAGATGACAACTCTAATTATGAGAAGGCTGTGTCAATTTTACATTCAACAGTACTCAAATGCAATTACAACAAACCAGCTTGCAGTACTTTCCTTTAAAGCTTTGTCCACACGTTGATGAACGAACCATCTTGTAACCTCATCAAAAGAGAGGAGAGGCCTTTCTGCAGGCAGCCAAGCCCTGGTCTTGCCTCATCCAATGCCGCACAGCCACCTGGGTAGCCAGGACATGTGCAGTTACCCCGGGGTGTCCAACAGTCTTTTCTGGTGCTGGACATTGGTGAAACCAGGAAGATGGGGTCTTCTAAAATCTGCTAATCACTTTCAAAAAGCTAATGGTGCCTGATGCACTGGGCTTGGAATGGTACTGCTTAATAAATAAACACAGGCAGGGAAGGAGAAAGAATATAACATTCCTCTCCCCCCACCTTGCCTTGAGCACCTGGTGCAATCTTTTTCATCTTAGCCGGAGGGTGAAATGGGATCATGGATGGAGAGTTTGGGGGGGGCGGGGCGAGGAGAGGGGCAGTAGTGATTTTAGCTACATTTCTTTCTTTTCTTTTCTTTTTTACATTTATTTATTTTTGAGAGTCAGAACACAAGTAGGGGAGGGCCAGAGAGGGAAAGAGACACAGAATCCAAAGCAGGCTCCAGGCTCCATGCTGTCAGCACAGAGCCCAACACGGGGCTTGAACTCGCAAACTGTGAGATCATGACCTGAGCTGAAGTCGGATACTTAACCGACTGAGCCACCCAGGTGCCCCACTACGTTTCTTTCTTAGGGTAAGGAGCAGGGAACCAATATATGACTAAAGCAGGTAATACTTCATTTTCATTTTACTCCACTTTTGCCAGAACAATTTCTTTGTAGATATATCACTATTGTACAGTAATTGGTTCTAGGATTAATACAGATTAGAGAAATACTGAACTATTGAATATGCCAAACCTGATTCTACCCCTAAGAATATCCCACTTTGGAGTGGAAGCAGGTCCTCTTTTCGCTCCTTAGGGGTCCACTGAGGAACTGTCCTTTGAAGTGGGAAGATAATTTAGTCAAATGGCCCCTAGTGGTCAGAAGGAGTCACTGCAGTGTGCTAAAATATATCCATTATTGGTCTCTGAAAACTCAACAGTTTCTTCTCAGTATGTGTTTGGTAAGGATAACAAACCTGTTATGCGACAAAAAAACAAAAACAAAAACAAATGCATGTGGAATTAGTACACTGCATTGATTTAGCAGTATCACTAGGAGGAGCCCTTGGTTTTCAATAATAGTTACAAAGCCATTGGTTATCAACTTCAAGAGTAACTTCAGGTTTAAAATATATATATATAAAT
The DNA here is from genome assembly GCF_008692635.1 of Crocuta crocuta. NCBI lineage: Eukaryota > Metazoa > Chordata > Mammalia > Carnivora > Hyaenidae > Crocuta > Crocuta crocuta. The sequence goes on from NW_027531318.1 coordinate 6,501,508, forward strand.
TAATTTTGAACAGTTATCAAAATAACAGATTTATATTCTTGCTTGATCTAGAAAGATTCTAGGCCCATTATAAGAATGTGTAAATTATAGAGAAATATAGAAAATCAAAAGGAAATAAATTGAATCTCTGAATGAGGTTAATCCCTCTCATTGAGCATGATGCTTTGTCATTTCTGTTTTCCCTAACTCCTCTCTTCCATATTTTATGTGTCAACACACAGCACATCAGATGTGAAGCCAACAGCACAGTGTGTTTGGGCATAAGCCCTGGAAGCAGTAGACAGTGAAGTGGATTCTCTTTGTCCATAGGTCTGTCATCAAGACAGCAGCCTCCACCCATCTCTACCATAGGAGGGTAGAGCCACCTGTGTCTCAAAGTATTTGGGAAGAGTTAGCTTTTTTTATTAATTTACTGTGAATAAGTCATGGTTTTTGAAACAAATATATTTTTGAAAAAGTGGTCAAACTAATAAACTTTACTGCTTCTGTTCACTGAACAGAATGACAAGCTGGTAAAAAAAAAAAAAAAAAGTACCTATATGTCAAGCTAAATCACATGGCGTACATAAAAACTTTGCTCCAGTATCTAAAAACATTATCTCTGTTAGAATTCAAACCCTATGTCTCTCTGAGTCCATCTGAAAGGCAGACAAAATCAATTAGCAACCCTTTCACCCTCTGGCAAAAGGAGGAATTTCTACAAGAATGCCTTCCAGAAGCTATCGGTTGTTTGGCTATTGGCTGTTTGGCTAATGTGAAGGCAGAGACACAACTTTCGGGCTTCCCTAGGGGACAGGAACTGGCTCCATCCTGTCTCTCCTCTACCTTTGTCGGCTCAGCTCTCAACCCCCAAGGGGAGGACTTCGGCATGTCCCAATTTGGGGTCAGCTGTCAGGAGACAGATCTGTTTAATATTTAGCTTTGAAGGGAATTGGCTGAATCAAAGATGAAAGCGATCAGCTCCAAGTGATGGAGAAAAACAAAAACAAGTCTCAATCGTTTCAATATTTCCATGGAAAAAGAAAAAAGATAATATCAATGCAGGTAAAGGGGAGGGAGAAAGAAAGGGATGGAGGGAGGGGAGGTGGAGAGAGAGGTGAGGGAGGGAGGAAAGAAAGAATGAAGGAAGAAAGGCAGGAAGGAACAGAGGAATAAAAAGAGGGAGGAAAGAAGAAAGAAATCTCTAAAATTTCCAAATACATACCAGGTCCATCTGCCAGCCTGGTCTGGATGCATACATACCTCCGAGAGATACAAGTAACCCTTTGTTCTCAATGATAGTCCTAAAACAGAGCTTCTCAACTTTAATGTGCATACCAACCACCTGGGATTCTTGTTAAAAATGCAGATTTTGATTCACTAGGTCTGGGATGGCACCCACAAGATCCCACTTACCACTGATGCTCTGTCCCCAGAAAACAGAGTCTAGGGCACAATGGCTTTTCCCCATCGCAAAGGTATTTAGAGAGCACAATTTGCAGAATGTACCTGTTTTTTAAAGCTATCCATGTAAAGAAGTGAAGACATAGATTATGAAATGGCATATATGAGGCTAATACAGTGAGAAAGAAAAGATTTCTTAAAACTACTATTAAAAATATTTTCTAAAATACAAACGTTTGGTGAAAGGAAAAAGAACAAATTTAGCATGACTTTTACTCATCCAGCGTACTACTTTTTAGTTTGGGTGGATTTTTATTTTATTTTACAGATTTTGCCAGGATGTTGCTTGAGTGCTCACTAATACCTTCACCAATAGGAGCAAAACTATAGCATTTTAAATAAAGAGAGGTGACTTTTCAGGATAAGCAGTTTTTCAAATACCAATTTGCAAGGAAGAAAATAAGAATCCCAGGAAAAAATAGGCATGACCTTATAGACCTGAACAATATATAATTATGTATAATTTTCAAAAGACAAGGAGAAATGTAAGTCCAAATCTTTATGTTGAAATGGACACAAGGAAAGCTTCTCAAAATTGCAAAATAACTAGTCATTTTGTACTCAAGTATAATGAAATTATGAAAATGAACTGTGCCCCTCAACCTCCACCCCTTCCCTTCTTAGCCCATAGGTGCCATAGTTCCTGGAGGGCCATCTGATCTTGGACAACTCTGGAAGCTTCTTGATCGTAGAGGCCAGGCTGGGCTTCCTTCCATTCTCTATACTCTGTGGGCACACAGTACTCAGAAAACTGAAAGTTAAATAGGTTTTTGAGATCACCAAGCCTAATGTCTTTATTCAATTTACTAATTAAAAATTAAATGATGTAAATAACACAGCTCTACATTCTTGATGTAAACACAACTTCTTTACTGTGTATTTGCTATATTTTGCCCTGTCTTGTGTAGTATCTGACTTATTTGCCCCAGAAGAATGACAGCTCTCAGGGAACGGGCACCACAGCTGTTCGTGTCCGCAGCCCATGTGGTGTCCAGCTCAGAGCCGTGTACATGGTGGTCCCTGGCTAGAGAGCCATTGACATGACTTGACTAGAGTACAGTGAAATTCCTGGGTGCTTCGTGCCTCCTCTAGCTTACCTCCCCTACTTTGACACAGATGAAATATGAGTAGAACGAACCTTGAGAGAAGACTTGAAAGGAACACAAAGGAAAGAGCTTTTCACACAGGGATGGCTGTGGTAAGTAGTCTTGAAAATGACCCCAGTGATCCCTGTCCCCTGGTATCCATACTCTTGTGTAGTCCTATCCCACACTGTACCAGGATTATTCAGTTACACAAATACAGTACTGTAGCAGGTGTGACACAACACATCCAAGATTGGGTTATAAAAATACTTCAGCTTCCTTCTAAGTTTCTCTGTCTCTCACTCCTGAGCCACTTGCTCGATGGGAAGTAAGCTACCATGTTGTGAGTAGTCCTATGGAGAGGTCTATTTGCTAAAGAGCTGGAGCTTCTGGCTACCAACCTTGAGTGATCTTGGAAGAAGATCCTCCCGAGTCACTCCCTCACCTGGGAATGTAACCTCAGCCAATGGCTTAAGTGCAACCTCTTACAAGACCTTGGGCCACCCAGCTAAGCCTATCCTTAAATCCTGACGCCCCCCTGAAACTACAGGATAATAAGTGTCTGTTGTTTTAAGCTACCAAGTTTGGGGGATGCAATCTACTATGCAGACTTGGAAATTAAATACAATATCTTAAAGGTATTTTCAGATAGTGAGAAAAAAAGAGGACTCATGTTAACTAGGCAGTCTGTCCCTGTCCCAGAGATATCTGCTAGGTGATGGAAGTTCATGTGATTGTGACCCTAGGAGGGCCACCTGCCTTCCTAGACCCTTCTAATTTTGCCTGAGATCTCTTTGAGTGATGGCCCCTTCCCCTGGCACCTTGTTCCCATGACATTTTAGTGCCCATATTTGAGCAGCAGTGCCAGATTTTCTGATTCTTAGCTCTGCTATTCCCAACAGGTTATTTTCCTGATAAACAACCAGGTGCTGGAATAACAGGAAGAAGTAACATTTCTACCATACCTGATAATTTATTTATTTTCCAAATGTTTATTTGGAAATTACTAAGTCTTTGGAGAGAACTGAGGGAATTGGCTAAGGTCATTCACTAAGGAAAAGAGAGATTTGAAACAGAACCAGGTATCTAGACTCCGAAGTCTGACTTGGAAATGATAAAATAAATTAATCATGGGTAAGAATAAATGATAGTGTTTAATTAAATATTTATTAAAACTGGTTTAGCTGAAATTATAGGGAAAATTAGAAGTGAAACTCATTTTTTGTTCTAAGGAAAGTTGTCATTTGAGCACTTACTAATTTAAATTGACCCACCTGGGATATGTGAAATTTAGAGCAAATTTGTCTTCATGTCTAAAGGAATTCTGGATTGCCTATGTCCTTCTTGCTCATCCCATCCACCCTCAACCCTTTCCTCAAACCAGTGATAGCATATATTGTGCATCAGGCTATTTTCTGCGGGCTTTTCATTTAATAATATTTAGTGCATATTACAACTCTATGAGATTGATACAATTTTATCCCCCATTTTATACACGGAGACACTGAGGCTCAAAGACATTAATTAACTTATCTCCTTATCAGTGATCTCTTGCTACCTAAGAAACCACCCTGATTTAGTGGCTTAAAATTATAGTTGCCTATTTTTTTTTGCTAATCTACTATTTTTTTTTAAGGATCAGCAGGAATGACTTGTCCTTGCTCTATATGGTATTGAGTAGGACAGCTCATCTGGGAGGCTGGAGGATCCACTTTCAAGATGACTCGTATGGCTGGTAAGTCACCCAGGAGATCAGCCAGGGCTGTGAGCCAAGGGCCTCAGTTCCCTTCTGTGTCAGACTGTCGATGGGTTGCTTGGGCTTTCTCATAGTATGATTGCTAGATTCCCAGTGAGTCTCCCCAGAGGACCAGGTAGAAATGCACAAGATTTATATGAGTTTGTCTCAGAAGTCACAAAACGTGACTTTGGCTATGTTCAATTGGTTGAAGCAGCCCACCTAGATTGAAGAGGAGGTGAAACTGCCTCCATGTCTTGATGGAGAAGTGTTAGCATTTTGAAGATTCTAGAATAGCCTGTGGGATGGGAGATACTGCTGTGGCCATCTTTGGAAAATTCAGTCAGCCACACACTGCTAATTGGAATAGAGCACCAAACCCAAGCAGTCCAGCTTCAGAGTTCATGCTCCTAGCTATCTTCTTTTCTCTCCTTTGATGTTTCTCCCATGAAAAGAAGAGCAGATATTTACTATTTCTCTTGTCCACAGAAAAAGGCTTTTCTATATAGAATTGCAGAGATTTTGATCTCTGACTGAGGTAGCAGTGATAGCTTTTTCTTATTCACTTCTAAAAGTCTATCAAGTACAGTTTTTCAAAGTGCTTTTGAAAATATAAACTGTGTAGGCTTCCCACTCAGTAGCATTCATCACAATGATCTGAAAAGCATACGGGAAATAGAAGTTGAGATTCCCCTGCAGAGATTCTAATTCATTGGATTTGGCCATAGGACCCAGAAATCTTCATTTCATCAGCACTCTGAGATATTCTGATGCAGATGCTAAGTATCACACATTGAGAAATGACTTGGGCATTTTCCATTCTTTTTGATAGCCAGTACCCTTAAACACTCTTCTTGTATGTGGGAATTCCCTATCTTATGAGTCAGTGCCTCCCAGACTTGCTCCATTAGGCCTCCGTGCAGGCAAAAACATGCTTTTTCAGCCTCTTTGGCAGCCAGGGCACAGGGGATGTGACCTAGACTCAACCAACCAGATGCGGTCACATAAGACTGTATCAGGAAGAAATGCTGTCCGGAACCCACAGAGAAAGCAGAAAGTTTCAGGCTTCTGGACATAATAAAAGCAGCCTTTCTACTTGTAGAGGCCAGTGCTCAGTATCAAAAGGACAATTTACCATCCAAGTTATCTTGGACTCCTTTTATTTTTATTTAATGAAAAAAAATTAATTTTATTGTGGTAAGAACACCTAACATAAAACCTATGCTCTTAATTTTTAAAGATGTGAAATACACAATTGTTGACCATAGGTACAATATTGTACAGATTTCTAGAACTTATTCATCTTGCTTAACTGCAACTGCATGTCCTTTAATTAGAGGGCCATTGCATTTTTCACGGGAGTGGGTCTAGTGTGTGATCTGGGCACTGTTCTTGGATACATTGCCTCCAAGACTGTTGCTGTGGCCCTTTCAGAGAAGCTGTGCACTGTTAAATATCTTATCATAAATTCTGTGTCTACTTAAACTTACTGAAGGAGGTTTCTATTGTTTGCAACTGCAGAAATCTGATTAACAAATCCTGGTACCAAGCAACGTCATGCCTTGAGGTCTTTCTTAGTATTATGATTACTAACAGATAGCAAAGTCTATGTTTCATTGATATAATGCTCTGCTTTGGTCTTGGTTTATGCTGGTTCATCTCTATTGGTAAATGTATCAGTATATTAAGCTGCATAGATGTTGGTACTTCTGCTGATTTTGGGGGATATAAATTTCTAGAATGTTAGAGCTCTCATCTCTTCATCTGATTTGGAAAAACCCTGAGCATTCCACCATATATAAATAACTCATTTGTTACAAAACAAACATTGCTCTTTCAATTGGGTCTCAGGGTAACATAAGGATTTAGGAAACCCAATTAAGTAGTTGATTAGCAAGAAACATTACTAGAGATAACAAACTCCACAATAATAAAAATAATTTAAACACCACTTCAGAGTTCATTGCAATGAAATTTGACTTTTAACATGATGTGAGCCAGTCCTTTTATGGTGGCAAAGAAAGGAAGGGACAGAGAAATGCAGCAAACTAAAGCAGAAGGAAGCTTATTTGTTTACAAGTAACCAGATTAATCACAGGTCACTTGAGGGAAAACTCCCTTGGAGTCTGTTGGTATTTAGGCAGAAGCTCATGTTAGAGTGTATGAATCACAGAGACCCTTTGGAGACTCAGTACAATGAACTGATATTTCAAATGTGGCTAATTTGGGGATATAGGAGCAAGAATTGTTTTCTAATGGTATATTACATTTCAGTGAAATGAGTATTGTACAAGCTAAGGTGTGGTAATTTTCTTTTAATGAATTAATTTATTTTTAAAGAGAGAGAGAGAGCTTACGTGAGTAGGGGAAGGGCAGAGAGAGAGAGGGAGAGAGAGAATCTCAAGTAGACTCTGTGCAGTCAACACAAAGCTGGACATGGGGCTCGACCCCATGAACCATGAGATCATGACTCAGCCAATATCAAGAGTTGCTCACTTAAATGACTGAGCCACCCAGGCAGCCCAAGATAATATATTAAATAGTAACATATAGACAGGTTGAAAACAGGAGTAAAAAATAAGCTTTTGCTTCTTAAAGTGGTTGTCTTGTCAATTTTTGCTCTGAAAGTTTGCTTTCTTTTGCTATGTATTAGTGTACCCATATTTTACATAGACATAGTATGTCCAGGTAAAACAACATAAACACCTGGGGCATAAACACAGGTTATTTTTTAAAGCTCCAATAATCCACAGTGACAGCATAACAAAATAAACCAGAGCCACTTCAGACTGATAAGATGGTGTACTGGCTATTAAAATATGGTCTGTCAAGTTTAAACCTATCGTTTTATAACCTGCTTTGTGATGTTGGGGCAGGGTTTCTTCTTTGCCTGCAGGTTCTATGTGAGGCTCTGAGAGTTGGGGACAGTAAAGAGAAGCTGTAAGGCTGGATGAGAGAAGAGACTGGCTCCTTTTTGTCTTTGTCTTTCCCTGGACAGAAGCAGTTCGTTCCTACAGCACCCATTGAATCCAGTTGGCAGCTCTTCCAGCACTCTTAGAACCAGCCTAATTGGGCTCCCTCAGCAACACCTGACTAGCTAATAGAGACTCTCTTCAAAGGCTGAGTTCCAGTCCCTGGAGATTTTCCTCAAGGTTCCTGAGACATGAGCTACCAGCAGGTCCTCTCTGCAGAGGTGTGAGTTTTGCCTCCACAGACCCTTCTTCCAAGCTTCTATGCTTTAGTAATTCCATCCTCTTTTCTTTAATCTTCCAGCTCTTTTTTTTTTTGTCTTTAAAATTCTGTAGTGCCTGAACAACAACTACTTACACTTAATTTTCTCTTCTAAAGAACTGGAGTGGTTGCTACCATATACATGGATCTTGATGACACAGATAGGCTTCAGGCTTCTTCCATCCTTAGATAAATGAATGATGAGGGGCACTTGGGTGGCTCAGTCGGCTAGGCATCTGAGTCTTGATTTCAGCTCAGGTCATAACCTAATAGTGGTGGGGTCCAGCCCCATGTCAGGCTCTGTGTTGACCACCTGGAGCCTGCTTAAGATTCTTCTCCCTCTCTTTCTGCCCTTCTCCCTGCTCATACACACACACTCTCTCTCAAAAGAAATAAATAAATAAACTTAGAGGGGAAAAAAGAATGTTGAAATCAGTCACTAGCTTGAATATTAAGAATCATTTTCCTAAAAACATACTGGGATTAGAATAATGCAAACATGTTTGATACTTTTAGTTAGCTTAAACTTCTACAAGTTTAAGAACTTTTTTCTTAATGCATTCTACTTTTCTATTTGGAAAGTCCTAAGCAAAGAAATCATAAAATTTTGGACTTTGAAGGAACACTGAACATCATCTAATTGAATTTCCTGATGTAAAAGAGAAATAGAATCCAAAAAGCTAAAGTTATTTGCCAAAGTTCATACTGTTTATTAGCAGTAAAGACAGGACTTGTGAATAGATCTTTCAGCCATACTATTTATAGCACCCCAGTAAAATGCCTCAGTAGAAGGAGTAACAGATAATAGTACCCTTGGGACAATTTGAACAAATTCTCTTGCTGAAGACAATCAGAAATCTGAAAAACTACTTAAAACATCTTCTTGAAGGTATCAAAAAGCTAATCAAAATAAGACTTAATTAAAATCAAGAATAAGACAGAAGCCCCATGGGGCTGGGAGGATAAATAATAGATGTCCAAGGCTTACCATGTGTGGGATGCCCTGGTAAACCCTTCAATCTTGAAGACTCAGAAGGGATAAAAATCAAGGAGAAAGGTAAACTAGTCCTCAAGTGGAGTGTAGCTCAGCTTCAAATAATCTGGGTAGCAGAGAAAATCCTAGACCCTGAAATTGGATTAAGATGTTCCAAGAGTACTAGTGTACCCGGATGACTGGATAAAAGGAGAAAAAGGCTTTGCTGGAAGAAAAAGCTCTCATATAATTTTTATAGTTTTTCAAATACAATATCAAGTACAAAAATAAAGATATGAAAGCAAAAAAGAGACTAGCCAACATAAATGAAAACTGCAAGGAAAAATGGAAAGCAAACACAAATGCAGAGGGGCTCCAGGTGGTGCAATTACCAGAAATATTCTTTAAAGTAACTTTCTTTCTATGTTAAAGGGGAAAAAAGACCAAAAACTCAAAAACTTTAGAAAAAAATTGGAAAGTATGAAAGTATGGAAAGTATGAAGATTATGAAAAAATATTTGAAAAGGAAGCAAATAGAAACTCTAGAACTGAAAAATATAAAGCCAAAATTATGAACTCAATAAATGGGTATATGAGCACTTTAGACACAGCTGAATAAGGTATTAGTGAAGTGGAAGATAAACCAGAAGAAAATCTATAGAATAAAGAACAGTCAAATGAATAGAAAATATAGAAGTGAAGATTAGAAAGAAAATAATCCCAAATAGAAGACTGGAGATAAAAGATGCAATGGGAAAAAAAATGAACATGGTAAATATGTGGGCAAATCTAAAGTAAAACAGACTGTACAGAACAATACTGTTACTGTTTGGAACATTTTAAAATATGTATAGAATTACAGTTCCCACCTCCTTCCTCTCTAAGAGGCAGAGGAGGAGACAGAAGAAGGAGGAGGAGGAAGGGTGAAGAAAAAGAAAGAGGGGGAGGAGAGGGAGGAGAAAAGAAGTGTGTCTAAAACATGACGCAATCAGACATTCCATCATGTTCTGTCTTCCATGGAGGGAACTTAAGCCTTTCCTTTTTCATATTGCAATCCTTCTTCAGCAGAATCTGAGATTGGGTTTCATAAAATGAAAAAATACACATAAAGGCAAAGAGTAGAGAAACATCTTTCCTTGTTCCTTGAGAATAATAAAAAGGCTTATTATTATGAAGTGCTTACTATATTCCAGGAACTGCTGTGCTTCACAAATGTTAACTTATTTAACTCTCATAACAATATGATGAGGTAGACCTTATTTTCATGGTCTATTTTATAGATGAAAAGACTGAGGCAAATAAAGAGCCAATAAATTACCAAAGGGACTCTGCTAGAGTAGGAGTGAAGATAGAATTTGAGGCACCTTATACTGGTCCTTCTCACAAATCCTCCTCCAATCATATACCCGTCCCCCACCCACCACCCTGGTGCACACACACAGTTCCTCACCTTGGGCTGGATAGCTCCACTGTGTCTACTAAAAAAAGATTCTCATGTGGGTTTTTACCTGCCATGGATTTTGATCACATGAGTTTTTACATCAGGGAACTCTGTGTGGATTGTTAACACTGAGTAGTGGGGTGTTGCCTGCATTTATTTGGTTGATGGTTGTCAGGCTAAGGGCAGAAAAATGAATCCTAAGGCCTCTGAGAAAGGTCACGGGGCTCAGAGTGCCATTCATCTTATGCTAGATGCCATGGGACCTCAACAGCAGAATGGAGCCACTGTGTTTTCCTCTCATGTGACGATGAAAGCCAGAGAGAAACTAAGTTCCATATGTTTTTATAGTAGTAGAGGATGAGGCCTGCTAACTACAGAGTTTTTACTAACAGAGGTTACTCCCTGAAGTTAATTCTGCTGGCCTCTCCTTGGAGACAAGACCTAGACTAGTCCTGTGTTCTTTCCACTGTTTTGTATTCAACTGTCTAGAGAACAGTGTACACAATTTGGTGTGACACTGGGAGCCATTTATCCACACATTTGCTAATGGTTTATAACTGAATTGAACTGAACATTATTGAAAATTGGATGAAAGAAGGAAGGAATAAGATCTAAAAGGTGACCATTTGGTGGGAGCCCCTTTCTATTTCCATCATTTAATTTGGTTGTTTGACATGAATGTGGTTTTGCTTGAAGATGTACAGTTGCTCCACTGTGCCCCTTGTCACTCAAAAACTTCCTGACTCTTCCCTGTGGCAGGTTCTGTTTTACTTGGAGAGGGACTCACCCTGCCTGGGGTGTGGCCAGCCCCTCTGTCTCAGTAGCCTTGCGAAATAGGAGACCTCAAATAAATAGGTGAAGTTTTTAGACTTGGGACCACTGATGAAAAATTTGTATTTTGTTGGATACTTTGAGGTGCATTTTATTATGAATGAGCATCTAGAAAGCCCTTTCCTCAGATAGCTGCATGGCTATTCCTCTCCACTATGTCTCTGTCAAACACCACCTTCTCTATGAGGCCTGCCCCAACCATCAGTTTTAAAATTGTGAGCCTTCTCCGGGCCCTAGAATTCTCTACATCTTGTTGTGTTTTTGTTTTCTTCTTAAATCTATTACTGAATGTCATATGAAGTATCATAATTGATTCTTTTCCTATTCCCCTCTCGTGCCTCCATGAGGGAAAATTTTTTGTTTTCTTCACTGTTGTAACCTCACAGTACAGAACAGTGCTTGGAACTTAATAGACATTCAATAATTATTTGTTGAATGAATGATTGTACACCATTCAGAAACTGATGCAATATTATTCTTATTGATACACATAATGCATATACATTTTGAAGTACAAGGACTTTTGTCGCCTAGTACAATCTGTACTTCCTGCACAAAGATATATTTTGGTCTTCAGAGAACCCTGAAATACTAAGGGTTATGCTTGTAGCTACTGAACCTCATTCAAAGTCATCTTACCTTCTTGGAGGAAGGTGACACCTCTCCCCATGGCCATGAGTCCTAAGTGAAGTATATACACTGTCCCTTCATCTTTTATCCAACTACTGTTTTTACCTCCTTGACATGTGAAGTCCTTGACTTCTTACCTTCTTGACCAAGACTCCATTTCAGAAAGACCCAGAGAAGTAAGGTGTGGTGGGGGAAGGGCATCACTAGCTCTCAGTCTGGAAGATGTGACCAGAGCTGAACCTGAAGACAGCTCAGGAAGCAGGGAGGACTGGGATTATGCCAGACACTCTGCATGAGACTGAACTTCAGTCCAAATGCCCTCCACATTAGTCTGACCGCAATTCGAGCTGAGGCTTTGAGGATCCACTTCTGTATTCACAGATCGGTCTTGTTTAGAAGACAGTTCACAGTTTGACAAAAGTTGTTCTTCCCCCCAGAGAGGAGCATTGGGCATGAACAACCAAGTTTGGCAGTGTGAGCCTCCCAGAGCAATAAGTGTCTGAAACACAAACAGATGACAGCAATAAAACATGCAGCTCTCTTTGGGAGAGATCCAGAGAGCAAAAGGACAAGTTTAGAATTGGTCGGCTATCTGCTGGGCCCAGTTTTGACCCAACAAACACATCAATGCTTCAGTTGTTCTTCTATCTTTCCCTTCAACATCTTACATAGCAGGAACAGAAATGAGCCCTCCCACAATAAGACACCCTCCGGTTTCAAATGTAGCTCATGAGGAAACACCACTCTTCTACCACATACATATTTTCCCACTAATTCTAGAAACTGCACATCTTGTCCAAATGTGGCAAATGTATTTACTTCCCACTATTGTTAGTGTCCAGCATATCTGGGGGCTCTATCTTCAAAGCATCCTTGCAGGCAGCCAAAACAGGGCTACCTGGAGACTCTGGGGCATGCGCTTTGTCTGGGGTTTACGGTTCAATAAGCAGAAGTGATTCCCTGACATTAGAAAGTGGCACAAATCCGACAGGGGTGCAATCAGTAGGGATATTTTTGGCCCTTCTTCATGCTTCAGCAAATGCTCCGGATGCCCGTTATCTTCCTCTTTGTTCACCCTCACTGTCCCAACAACCCCACAATAGAAACTACATACCCTTCAGATCCAATCGCAGTTTAATAAGCCCACCGTCCCCTGCTAGACCCCAGCGAAGTGTATACACTGAGACAGAAAGCCTTTCTGTTAAGCTCCATGATAAGAGAAGGCAGTGAAAAAAAACCGCCAAGCCATTTTGCTTATTATCTCTTTTTGCTCCTGTTTCTCCAGGCACCCTTGGGGCAATCTCATCCCAAATCTGGCTTTAAAATTACTTGAACCAGGCTCCATTTCCTCCTGGTGACACATTCTTGAGGGCTCTGCCCCCATGGCAGTCAAACACTGGAGGGGCTGTGGCAACTTTCATCTGGGCCAGAGGACTTTGGTGGCCAAAGATTTGCTCTGACACAGATCTTCATGCATGTGTGCTCTCTTTCTCCCTCTTTCATACATGGTTCTCTTTTACCAGGCACAGAGAGGGAGAGAGAGAAAAAATAGTTTAAGAATATTGTAAAATATAATTTAACCTCATATTTAACATTCATTTGTTTCTCCCCGCCACACTTTCTCTTCCACTATTTCTGGACTTCCTTCTATGGTTTTGTTCCTACATGGGGCTGCATTCCCCCCAAGTACAGTGAATGTTCTGTGCTCTTGGAAGTGTCCATTCTTGATGATGTGACCCTGAACCTACAGCTCCTGAATACCATTCTACTCTCCTCACCTGCAGAGTCCTTTGAACTTCTCCTTGACTTAGATCACATCCTTCCTCATAATTTTGTGATTCTGGACATTTGCCTTATCTCCTCTTCTATATTGTAAACTCCATGATGGCTCTTCTTTATCTTTGAGTCTCCCAAGTACCTAGTAAAATGGCTTTGTCGATAAATGGTTTTATTGGGGTGTCTGAGTGGGTCAATTGGTTGAGCCTCTGACTCTCGACTTTGGCTCAAGTCATGATTCCAGGGTCATGGGATCAAGCCCCACATGGTGCTGCATGTGGAGCCTGTTTGGGATTCTCTCTCCCTCTGCCTCTCTCCTTGTCTCATGCTCTCTCTCTCTCCCTCTCTCTTAAAAAAAAAAAACGATTTAATTGAATGACTGAATGAAGATCTACACTGAGAAAGGATCTACCCTCTTCTCTCTTCCTCTTTTATTTACTCTTTCTGTTGTTCTTAGTACCACAAAGAGGAACAGGACATGAGATGATCTGTGGTAGTTAAGTATAAATGCAACAGGACCTCTGTCTAAATATACTGGTCCTGAACATTGTATCTGGTGGGTTCATCAATATGATGGTTAGTGCAAAGCTTTATGAGAGTAGCATGTGGAGGCATATGGGGCCATGATATGACTGTGAGACCAACTGAGCTGGTTCAAGTCCTGGCTTTCTGACTTGCCACCTACATGGCCTACATGGGTAGAGCTCCTCCCTAACCTCAGGGTTTGTTTGTTTCGTTTTTTTTTTTTTTTTTTAAAAGGGTTATAAGAATATTTACCTTATAGATGTGAAGGTTAGCCTGAAATATGTAAAGCACATAGCATGGCCCTTGGCACAAAGTATGCCCTTCATAATTCAAATATATTTTTAGTTTACTTATTTGTATTGTCTTCTCCCCCATGACTGTGGGCAATTATAGTGCTAGCAAAGTGCCAGAGAAAGAAAGAAAGAAAGAAAGAAAGAAAGAAAGAAAGAAAGAAAGAAAGAAAGAAAGAAAGAAAGAAAGAAAGAACAGAGGTAGAGTTACACAAGCAAAACTTCTTGCTTGCCTCCATTTGGCCGCAGACATCCAGGTTCTGTTAATAGAAACAAAATGTTGACTTTTCCAAATATTGAGCTTAAAGTTGTATCTCATAATTTCTATATAAAGTCATATGTGGAGGGGATTCAGCCACCAAAATTATTAAGAAATATTAAGTATTTTGAGCAACTTTGATAAAGAAAGCAGATATGGTCCCTAGTTTTGAGGAGTTGATAACATGTTGCCAAAAGGCCTTTTCATTTCCTGAGAAATTGTAATCCAGCTCATACACTTGCATTCAATGGCTCCTTCCCTTCAGGTATTTTAATGATCATAGATCAGGGCCTGATCCAGGGCTCTATTTCCCTTGGGTACTTTCTGTATATATTCAGACCACTAGGTTTACATTATACAAGGTAGGGTAAAGGCCAGAGTCCCTCCTCATCTCCTACCAGAAACCAGGAAGCTGATCAATCCATGGAACAGCAAGGCGGAATAAAAAAGAAAGAGAAAAGAATAGGAAACAGGAAATAAAGGGGCAATAAATGCAAGTTCTTTGTTCAAAAGCTATTAAGCACCTATTAGGTTGTGGAATCTTCTCTGAGGAACACCCAGGGAGGTAAAAGAAATATGAAGAGAGCTTGGCACCAAAGAAAGCCAATGAGATAAAGTCTTCCAGGAAGAAAGGACTTTTAATTATTTTGAACATCAATGAGAAGAAAAGTCAGATACAAACTAAAGCAACCATTGGGTTGGATGGTAAGATAGGCATTGCTTTCTCGAGGGAGAAGAGTTTCAGTGATATGGTGGTAGCAGAGGCAAAACTGTGATTGGATGAGGAGCAAGTGGAAGATGAGGAAATGGAGACACTTGGTTTGGATAGCTCTTTAAGAATCTTGAGTGAGAAGAAAATCAGGGTCAAAAAAACAGTGGCTACAAGGAAACATGGAGTCAAAGGATGGGTTTGTTGCTGCTCTTCAGGTGGAAGACATCTGAACACATACAAATGCAAGTGAGAAAGAGCTATGTGAGTGGGAGATGCTGCAAATAGAAGAGGATGAAGGATGGGTTGAACATCCTATAGTGGGGAGGAGTGAAGTCTTGAGTGACAAAAAGAGTTAGGATAGCCATGGTCAAGAGGAAGGACTTACATGTTGTAGAAACTTGAAAGAAGGAACAAGGACAGAGTGTGTAAGGCAGTGTATGGGGAAATGTACAGGTCAGAGAGATGCGGTGGGTTAGAAACTGAGGGAGTCCTTGCCCAATGGCTTTTATTTTCATCACAGTGAAGAACAAGTTCATTGGTCAAGAGTATTGAGAGAGAGACCTTAAGAAGAGAGGAAAGGTTTTCAGGGTGGGGAATGACAGGGAGCTAACTTAAGAAGCACAGAAGGTCTGCAAGACCAGACTGATGTTGGAGACAATGAAAGTATAGTTATGTGACTTTCTCCAATAGCATCCAACAGTAGAGGGGAAGGGTTCATCCAACAGGAGAGGTATGGGATTTGAGAAAGAGAATGGATCGAATCAAGGTTGGTGTTTCCTTGAGTGAATCTGACCTATATACAAGAGCAATAACTGATATTTTACAAAAGAAAAGCAGGCCCAGAATAGCAAAGAAGGCAAGAAGAAGAAAGTCAAGGGAAGAGAAATTTTCCACAATCGCTTGCATCACTGTTCCATGATAACCTGACCTTCACCTTGCTTCCCAGAGGTAAAAGGCTTTCTGGACAATCTGAACAGCAGTCAGGACAGCTGCTTAGATTTCCTACCTACTTCTTCCTCCCTTCCCAGCAAACTGTCCGCCAGGTCACAGCACTGAGGGTAGGAGACTGTGTTCACTACCAGTCTAGATTCACAAACACTGCGAGGTAAACTTACATATACTTTGAGCCCCTTCAGTACTAGGTTCGGACCATAAGGAAAACAATCTCTCTCTAAGGCTAAGCCCATCATACCACCAAAAAGACGCAGAGTGACCCACTCCTAGAACATTTTTCCATCAAAAGCACATTTTCCACTTAAACTATTCAAACTTACAGAGACTTCATTTTTCTTTTCTTGTGGAAAAGTGTTGAAAATTGTTCTTAACTTCGAAGAGAACTGCCATTCCAACTTTTAAGATCTGCTTGATTTAGGAAAAGCAGAGGGAATTAGTACAAGCTGCAGGAAAAGCAAGAACAATAAAGAGACAGGCAGTAGGAGGCAGGAAGAGTTACTTGGAGCCAAGCAGGTAGCACATAAAGATTGCCCCTGACTTTGATAATTTAGTGCTTCTGTGACGTGTGAATGAGGCCCTACAGGCCGGGGAATACACTTCAGCTTTGGTTTTTGATCTCTGTCAGTAATGAGATGCCAGCAGCCCCTACTTCAAAGGCTTAACTGATACAGATAATCTCCTGAAAGGCCCCCAGAATCTCAACTGATCTCTCAGACTAAAGCATGGAGGGGACCCAGACAACAGAATAGATGATAGAAAAGGTATGGCTTGTTTGATATTTGCTCTTTGATTTCTTTTACGTGCCCTCATTTTCAGTTTCCAAAGGGGCAACTCCATAGCTTCCACACCGTTAACACCAAAGATTAGCATTGTCAGATTAAGGGGAAGACCCTGGGGCATCCATAAATTTTATCTTTCCTTTTTTTTTTTTAATCCTGACTGTCTGTAAAAACATTGGCAGTCCGGATTCAGTGACAAATGTGGTGCAGGGTAACAGTATCCAGCCTGCTGTGGAGACAGGGTTTTCCTGACAAATCCATCGCCGCTCAGAGATTATACTCAGATTCTTTTGAGGTTTAATCTCTTCTCTGAAACAGTTGTGCACTCAAGGAGGGGGAGGAAGGTGGGAGGGGAGGCCACAGGCTATGAGAAACATGTTATAAAACAGCATGAACATTAGTTTCTTGTATCCAATTATGCCCTGAGTTGAAAGCATATAATTTTCAAGGCATGTTGTACCAGGAAACGTATCTGGAGTATTTTATGTTGGACGACCTCACACTCTGGAAGCAAAACAGCATGGCAAGGTCATTCCTTTTGACCTGATCTTTTGTTATCCCCAGGCATGAAAAAAAGAGTAATGTTTCAGTGTTCCAACAAAGCACCTGAGATTCAAAGGTTAGAAACATTCTGCTTAAATTAATCTGCTTAAAGAAAAGGGTAAATACCTGATTTGCTCTTAACACACATACAATTTACTGTAAAGGATTCTTCAAGATGAGAATACCAAGGAAGCCATGCAATACATTACAGTCTCTTCTGAGGATATAGTTCATCTCCATCAGGACAGGAACCACAGCGCTATTCCCAGACTGGCACAGGGCCTGATCAGATGCTTGTTGACCACTTGCCTGATGTGACTAAGGCACCAGGTGATTTAAGTACTTCTAGGTAACAAAGAAGCATCAGACGCCCAACACAGATGTCCTTGCTTTACCCAGGAGGTGGAAGTTGTAGTCATAGCTGCAGTGTCTAGTATTTGGAGCAGTTTGGTGACCTTGCTAGTATGGCAGAGATTGCTGACACTGGCCCACATCTTCCTGGGCCCACAGCCAGACACCCTTTCCAATCTCCTTGTGCGTAGGCAGGCCCGAAAGCTTATTCTCATCAATGGAAAATGAGTGAAAGGGTGGGTCACTTCTGTACTGAGGCAGCAGAAAAGCAAGTGCATCTTCCTCACTGTCTTCCCTTCCACAACTAAGTGCCACAGACATGAGGCCCTAGCACAGGAGCAGCCATATGAGAAGCATGAATGTCCTCATGGAGAAGAGCACCATGGATGTGTACAGGACTGTGTTCTGAGCATTTACTACATTCAGACTTTGAGATGTGGGGAATTTGTTGCAGCAGTTAGTTTGTCCTGACTAATACAGATAGTAAGAGTCAGAACTGTTATCTGAACCCAGCTCTGTGTAACTCTAAATCTGAGTGTGCTGAGACGGTACATTTAAAGTACAATGTCGGGCTCTATGCTGACAGCTGGGAGCCTGGAGCCTGCTTCTGATTCTGTGTCTCCCTCTCTCTCTGCACCCCTACCCCCCACTTGTGCTCTGTCTCTCTCTGTCTCTCCAAAAATAAATAAACTTTAAAAAAACTTTTAAAAATACAAATGCAGAAACTCAGTCAACCGAAACTTCTCCAACCACCTTCCCCATGCTCTCTCTCTGAGCTGGGAACCTCTTGTCCTTGTTTCTGTTGCTCCCTGAATACGTATTTTCTCTAGTAATTGGTACATAATAGATGTAGAATGGATGTTTTATCCACCTCTCAATCCATAGAGGCAACATAAATCTAGCAATCAGTAGTCACTCATTTAGTGTTTATTTATCCAAACAAAACAAAAGGGGATCTTCTTGTTTCTTGTGTTTTCAGCCTAGCGAGGTAACACAAGCAAAGTCAACAAAAATAAGACAAAACAAAAAATAAGACAAAGAAAAAATAAAACTGAAAAAAAACAAAGCACTTTGTGTTCAATTCCTTGTTCTTTTCTTTTTTTTAAATTTTTTTTAATGTCTTATTTATTTCTAGGAGAGAGAGAGAGACAGCGTGAGCAGGGGAGGGTCAGAGAGAGAGGGAGTGACAGACTCTGAAACAGGCTCCAGGCTCTGAGCTGGCAGTCAGCACAGAGCCCGACGCAGGGCTCGAACCCACGAACCACGAGATCATGACCTAAGCGAAAGTCGGACGCTTAACCAACTAAGCCACCCAGGCGCCCCTCAATTCCTTGTTCTTGGAAGTGTCAGTAAAGGCATCCATGTACAAGTGCAGTTCCATGAAATGCAATTAAATGTTTCTGAGGGGCTCAGAATATTAAGAAAGCCCAGCTCTGTTCCAGCTATAGACTCCAGGGTTACCTGGCAGTGATGTGGAATGTACAGGGCTCCACCTGAGTTAGAAACTCCAAAGAGTAAATGACTTGAGGAAGCAGCAAGGTGATGCCGAAGCCTAGCACAGGCAATTGCTATACATGTAGAAGGAGGAGGAAACGTGCTCCATTTGCCTGGACTCAGTGGCAGAACTCAAGGACTTAGTCACAGACCCAAGAGAAGCAGCGGGCAGTGTGTCCTCTCCTTAGCAGTTGCCCTTGGAGAAAGGCCCAACATGTAAACTCAGGCCTCTGGGAGTCCCATCTCCTACTCAGGCATTGAGAACTAAACACTGGTCCACAACATGCCTTGGTCTCATCTGGTGAGAACGTCTAACTTGCTTGTGGCCTTATGTACAGCATTATGGAGCCAGGGACAAAGTGGCACAGTGGCTGGGGACACTCCAGACAGGGGTGTGACTTGTGTGATAGGCACACTGTGGTTTGAATCGCATTTCATATCCATATCAGAACAACACCGGGTAAGATGTGGGAAGACTGCTGTTCTTTCTGCTGAACACCTATAAGGCAGCACAGATCTCAATCGGTGCTTTGGTGCAGAGAACTTATGGCTTTGATTTCAAATTGAGAAAAGAATTTTTAAAAAGCTTGGGACTGATTGCTCAATTGCCTGTGCTTTTCTAACAGCAAGATCAGAAATGAAACAATATTTTTTTTCTCTCTTCTTTCTTTGTCTCTTCCCTTGTCCCTTGTCTGCCCCATATCTGTCCAATTGACAAAGTGTGGGTTGGTTAAGTGTCCAACTCTTGATTTCAGCTCAGGACATGACCTCACAAGATCAAGCCCTGTGTGCTGTCAGCACAGAACCTGCTTGGGATTCTTTTTTTCCTTCTCTCTCTGCCCCTCCCCCAATCACACTCTTGCTCTCTCAAAATAAATAAACATTTAAAAAACAAAGCCAGCTGATATGCACTGACAGCAGATCTGCTACTGGGTGCAGTTCAGGGCATCATGTGATTTCATGGGCAACTAATGAGCTGAGGGACAGACGTGTTGGTGGCACCCTGGAATTACTCTCTCCTGGCATCTGTCTAGTAGACATGTTGGAGCTGGGCTCTCTCAGGGTCTTTCCATTCCTCAGGCTCTGTGATTTTTGTGACAGGTAAGGTGTTTCTAAGCAGATTCTGTTTAGCTGGCAGATACTCTACCTTCCCTGGATTCTGGACCTTCACACAAGGACCACACACATACACAGAGGAATAGGTAGTCAGTGTCTGGAAGGAGGAACATGTTGTTGCTGTTTAAGTTTATTTATTTATTCTGAGACAGAGAGAGAGATGGTAAGAGAGAGAGAGAGCAGAGGAGGGGCAGAGAGAGAGAGGGAGACAGAGAATCTCAAGCAGGCTCTACACTGTCAGCACAGAGCCCAATGTGGGGCTCAAACCCACAAACTGTGAGATCATGACCTGAACAGAACCCGAGTTGGACGCTTAACCTACTGAGGCACCCAGGTGCTCCCAGGTGGAACATACTTGAACCACTGACACCAGTGTTTGATACTCATGGTGGAAGGAGCATGGTTAATTAAAATCCCCATATAATCCAATCACATAATCTTCTGCATTTCTATTACACCTTTACTTTCCACTACTCATGGGGTTGTTCTAAGGATGAAAATTTAATATATATAAAGCAGTTTGAACAGTGCCTGGGATGTGGTAAATACTACATGTTTCTTGTTATTACAGGTTGTATTCTAAATGGAGTACAAATTCTGGAACAATTAATAGCTGCTTACATTTAATTTTGAAACACTTACTAATGGTTATGCTCATGAAACACTCACTAATGGTTATGCTCATGAAGAGGTACTTCATGGGCAAACTTGTGAAGTCAGTAAAGATCTTCTAGAATCTTCCCATTTCCTTCCTGTCTTTGGCTTTCCCCCTCTATCCCCACATGCAACATGCCTCTTGCTCTTTCCAAGGCCTCCAGAATGACTCTCCACTGCAGTGGCATCCACCCTGGGGCCCTATGATCCAAAATACCTCTTTCTAATTTCAAGCAAACAGCAACAACATCTCCTCACACAGATGACTGCGACTAATTCTATAATCAGTGTGGATAAAGGCACAAATGTTTACTTGAGTTATGGATGAAAAATGTTGACCCTTTCAGGAAAGAGCTGGGAGTTGCAGTGTTTTGAACCTGTGTAGTACAAGAGGTATTCAATTTGAAATCAAATCTCACCATGTTTTCATTTAAGCAATATTCATTGACTGCCTAGTATGTGTGCACTGTTAGGCACTGGGGATACATAAAATAAACCTTCCTGGAACTTGCATTCTGTAGGTGAGACAGACAATAAAGAAATACATAAATATAATTTCAGCTGGTCATTTAGGGTTTTACATGGTGCTCTTGACCCAGTCTCATTTTCTTTCCGGCAGCTTCTCAGGCTGAAAGGGTTGGTCCTGAGTTGTTGTGGAAAATTCATTTGAGAATAGGTTGTGTGATCAAAGAAATGGCAAGGCAGAAGGAGAAAAAGAGAGATGTTTTGTGATGTATCATAAACAGGATGTCAGTTCTGATTTCCTTTGACCTTGCCTCTGCCTGCCATTGTTTCTGTGAGAAGCTCCAAGCACACCAGATTCCACACTTGCCAGTCAGACTGCAGCCTATAAAATATTTACACTGACTTTTCAAATATATACATTATTTACTTTAGATTCTATAAAATATTTACATGTCATGCTAAATATACGCAATATTTATATTGCACTGTGTTTTTCCTGCTGCAAGTCAGGGAGACTGTTTTGGATTGTTCCTAAAATCATGAGGAAGGATGGTGTCAAGGGACAGTCTAGGGTGGGCACATCGGGAGACTGAAGCAATCTTTCTCTACAGACCAGGAAAGGCACTCCTTAGGGAGAAGCAAGACACTGAAAACATGTCCAAGAGAAAAGTGCACATCTGGTGTCATCCATAGTTTTCCCTACTGTTATGGACTGAATTGTGTCCCTCACTAAAACTCATGTGTTGCAGCCCTTACCCTCATACCTTAGAATGTGACTGTATTTGAAGACAGGGCCTTTAAAGGGTCAAATTAAGTTAAAATGAAACCATTAGCGTGAGCCCTCATCCAACAACCAGTGTTCTTATGACAAGAAGAGACTAGGAAATGATAAAGCAAAAAGGTGGCCATCTGCAAGCCAAAGAGAGAGTCCTCGGAAGGAACCATACCTGCTGACACCTTGATCTTGTACTTCAGATCTCCAGAGCCATGAAAAAGTAAATTTCTGTTGTTTAAGCCAACCATGTATTTTGTTATGGCAGCACTAGCAAATTGATAACATGTACTGTTAGTTCTTGGTTCAAAATAAGCACCTACACCAAGGCCTCTCTGACTTCAAACTGATAGAAACTCTTGCTCACTTCTGAAGTTGGAATCACCTCTGGAAGACAGCTGGTTCATTCAATCAAGCAGTGTGACAAGTAGCTCAGGAGCACCTCAAATAGTGCATTCATGGTCTACAAAATGCTTTAGAAAATCTTAGCAGTTCTGCCCAAATGCCCAACCAAATAAGTATGCTGCTACCTCTGGGGAGGCCCACCCATGGCCTTTGTCCATCTTGCATAACAAGTGAAGTCTAAGCATGGTGGCTGCGAAGTCTACTTTCTAACACTGGGATATGAACCCTGCACAAAACAACCTCTCAGTCTGATCTTGCACCTTCCTTTCTGCTTCCTGGGGTCTGATTGGCCATACTGTGTCCAAGCCTTTGTTCATTCCACTTGTACATTTAAACACTTCCCAAGTGGAACATTGACAGTTCCTTGAGGGTTACTCTCAGATGTCTTTCCCTCCGCATGTTGTGTCCCTTCTTCAGATGCAAGATCTGCTCTGCTCTTACTCCAAGCCTTTTGACTTCTCAGTGTCCAGGAACATGAGCTTGGCTTCATAACTCTTTCATGACAAATAGAATGATGACAGTGGATGGTGAACAGCGGCCAACAGTGGACTCTGCTCCATCAGTGCACAAATGTACTACTTTTTTAGAATTAGTTATGTGCCAGGCTCTAGAACCTCCTCCTCTGATGTGTAGATGAGCATGAGACCCTCACCTCATGGCTGTTATTGTTTTAATTGCTTCTTGTTGCATCCAGGGTTATGAGGGGAAACATTGGTGGAAGCCTATGTCATTGAACACAAGTCAGGATGTTTATGGTTTTAATAAGTTAAGTAATGGTTGTAGCCAGCTTTTGCTGTAAAGATATGTGCTCACAGGGGCGCCTGGGTGGCTTAGTCGGTTGAGCATCCGACTTTCGCTTAGGTCATGATCTCGCGGTTCGTGGGATCGAGCCCCGTGTCGGGCTCTGTGCTGACTGCCAGCTCAGAGCCTGGAGCCTGCTTCGGAGTCTGTGACTCCCTCTCTCTCTGACCCTCCCCTGCTCTCTCTCTCCTAGAAATAAATAAAATATTAAAAAAAAAAAAAAGATATGTGCTCACAGTCTTGGCACAGGCAAAGAAAGCTGTGTCAGCTTCCCTGCCCTCTGGGTTTATTTTATGTGTCGAGCCCACTGAGACATCCAACCTATATTACTTGATTTTCCACCATGCACATGGTGCTGTGCTTCTAGGGATGTGGCAGGAGCCCCAGGGATGTTTCACTGATACCAGCAGGGCTGGCTCTGGGCAGGCCTACCTCAAAGTTAAAGGTAACAGCTTCTTCACTTTTGCCCCTTTTTCTTTTACTATATACCTGTCTTTCCCATTACCAGTCTATAAGTTCTTCTGTGGAAAGTAAAGATTCTGTTAGTTGTCTCACTATATGGTAAAGATACTGTCTTAGAAATCAAATAATCTACCTGTTGTAATAATGACTGAATCTTTGCATTCTCTCCACATTTAAAAAGTTGGGGTAGAAGCTTAGGAAGTTAGCAACTTCTTTCCTGAAGAATTCAGGCCATCCTCACACAGACAATGTGTTCCTGGTGGCACTGCTAAATTGTGCTTGCCCAACCGAGGTTGGCCAAACATGAGACACGAAAGGCCTGTGTGTCTTCTGGTATCTCCCCACTGTGATGCTTAATGAGCTGTCCCTTCCTGAGCTCTGTTGTCCAGATAACCTAGGACCCCCTTCCCAGCGACTTAGCCAGGTTCTGACTCAACCAGCTAGGTGTTAACTTGTGTTACTATATGTCTCTGGGAATTCAGCTTTGGATGGAAAACTCTAAAAGACTAAAACATTGAAGACCAAGCAAAACAAATCTCAAGAGAATGAGTGGTTGACTGCCAGAAATGGTGACAAAGTAGAAGGACGTATCTGGGCTCAACCAGCCCTGCCAGCCCTGCGCCCTGCTGGTGCCCCAGTCTGGTGAAGGCCTTCATCAATGCGTTGATTGGAAAGCAGAACTTGATTCCTCCCCTGGCCCTGGACTCCAGCCAAAACTTTCTGATCTGCTGAAATGAAGAATGGCACCATTAATGGGTTACAGAGGCTGTCTGCCTTCAGCATAGGGGTGGGAGGGGATGGTGTCTGAGCCTTTCAGATTGGGGCATGGATTGGAGAGAGGGAAGAATAAAAAAAGCAGATGCTGTCAAAATAGTTTATTGGCCTGATTCATTAGGTTCAGCAGCCGCCCCAAAGAAAGCAGATTCCTAGAGATCTACTAGCCAGACAACATTGCTCTTTCAAGGGAGCCTGATGGAGAGCAGAGATAAGGCTTTGCTTTTAAGGTATCATGCTTACCTTAACTGGATTCCTTTCAAAGACAGGCCCCTGTGTGTGTGTGTGTGTGTGTGTGTGAAGTGGGAAAGAGACAGGGATATGACAATACCGGGGACACTGATATACAATGCTCGGCTGGTGTGTGTTCTTCTTTTCCCAAAGTAACACCACCAGGAACTTGGCTAGGGGTTGTGAATAAACAGAGCTTTTCTGTGTCAGTCTCAGCCATGCTCAGCAATTTAATTCCAGAGATAAGGGTCAGGAGCACACAACACAAAGCTTCTGGAAACTGCTCAGGCCTCACCCCTCCCAGGCTGTTCCCACCCTAGCCTGGGGTTATTGGGCTACAGCATTCTGATTGCAGGGTGAGAAGGATTTAAAATGTCTGTGGAGAGGATGCCAACTAAATCAGCTGCTCTTAGGACCATTCAAGTGTTTTAACTGTTTAAATTCTTCATCGTCGCTGTCGTCGTCGTCATCTTCTTCTTTCTTCTTCTTCTTCTTCTTCTTCTTCTTCTTCTTCTTCTTCTTCCTCTTCCTCTTCCTCTTCCTCTTCTTCGTCTTCGTCTTTGTCTTCGTCTTCGTCTTCTTCCTCTTCTTTCTCTTCTTCTTCTTCTTCTTCTTATTTTACTGAGCTAAATAAAGTGTATGTAGAACATAACATATTGTTTAAAGTTAACTATAAAGCAATTCCTATGTAACCACAGGTTAGGTCAAGAGAGTGAACCTGGCAAGCTTCTGAAAATGTCTCCTGCCCCATTATGGTCTCATAACCCCTCACCTCAACCCCCAGGGAAAAGTCTGCCCAACTGTAGTCTCACAGCCTTCCCTTACCCCAAGGGTTCCTTCTGACTGTGTGGTGGCATTGCTAATGTAGTGTCTCTAAAGTGCAGTACACATAGAGTGGGGCAGTGTTTGAAATGATATTTTTTAGGTGCAAGGGTTGAAATTTTGAATTTGAATTATATATTCATATAATATATATGAGGGAGAAATAGCACCTCAAAAACGTGATTTTACAGATAATGAGCTAAAGAAGATTTTTAAAATGTAAGATAATTTAAAGAAAAACATGAAACTAACAAGTCCATGGAGTATACAAATGTGGCAAAAATCACAAAGGTCACCCAGAATGACCTCTATTCAGAAGTTCCATTTTAAGGGACCCGATCAAGAGCTGTCAGGGCTAGAAGAGACTTGAAAGTCATCTAAACCAGTGTTCCCCAAACTTTCCTAACCAGATGTACTTAATGTCTGAAGGCTCCACCCTGGCCCCCTGAACGCAAACCTGACCTGCAAGAATTTCAGATGATTCATGACCAGTAGAGATGAGGAGATCCAGGTTCCACATCCTCAGAAAATCCCAATGCTTATTTACTGGCAGACAGCACCAACTCTCTGAGCCTGGTAACTGGCCCAGGGCCAGGACAAGGTCTCCTGTTTCTCAGCCCAGGTGAAGGAAAGCCCTGCCCCAGCTCTTACTCTCTAGAAGGTTAGGGCAGGAAAAGTTGGGGAGGGTATTTACACCTGAGGCTAACAGAAGCAGGGACTTCAAGAGGGATGAGCCAGGGATGGTGTGAAGACCAGAGAGAACAGATCTGGGGCAGAAACCAGACAAGCTTCTATCCTCTCTCCTTGATCATGGCAATGGGGAGGTTTGTGGGACTTTCCAAGGGCTCAGGCTTCAGGCCTCCTTTCTCTCTGTCTAGCTGGAGGGACTTTTAAAGCAAGAAAGTTAGGACTCAGAGAGACAAGCCTCTGCTTTTATAACAGGACAAGGTAACAGATGCAATTAATCTATCAGCAAATTTTCATTAAATTCCTACTATGCTCAGTACAGAGTGTTTGGGATGGAAGGGTGAAAAGCAAAAAGCATGGGCCCTTTCTCAAAGGGCTCACTGTCTATCAGGGTCCAAAATGATAAACATGACACAAAACAGTCAGCTTCCGACTTGGGTGCCTCTTTCCCATGCTGTGATTGTAAAGCAAGAATAAACTCAGGCAGGCCACAGTGTCTGGGAGAGTTTTAAGNATCATCTTTATGGGTGATTGAGAAAACCTGACTATAACAGCCTGGGTTTCTGTCCCTGCCCTCCTTCTCACCTCCTAAAATGCACACATGCACATACACACAGACATACACACATACATTCAGACACACACAGAAAAGTGAGTTATCAAGATATCAGATATCAAGAGATGTCCTGGCAGGTGGAAGAAGTGATTAAGAGGTAGCCAGAAAAAGTGATATAAACGCAGTGGGAATTTAAAGACTGAGTGAAGGAGACTCTGTGTGTGTGTGTGTGTGTGTGTGTGTGTGTGTGTGTATGCTCGTGTGCACACATGAGCACTTTCTTTGAAAGATATCAGTCATTTCTAGGGTTACTCCATTGAGAGAGCCATCATCATTTTGGCACAGATCTCTGTCAAGAGAAGAATAATCAAAGTGTCATGGTTGTAAGGAGAGAAGGTCTCCATTTCCCTGGGAGATGATAGTAACTAGAACTGTTTTATGGCTTAGAGGAGGCTGCCCCTCCCAGGAAGCCCGAAAGAGGATGGTAATTTCTGTAAAAGCAGTTTCAAAAGAATAATTAGGATAAAGAAACAGTCTTTCAAGAACTTTGCCTCTGAAATAAAGAAGAAAGATAAGGGAGACATAGAATTGAGGAAGCTTTCTTCTTACTTGTTTAACATGGGTAAGACTGCACCATGTTATATACTCAGAGCCAATAGAAAGCACATAGCTGAAGGAGGAAATATTCATTAGAGAAAGGCCTTGAAAAGTGGAAGAGAGTGGGATTCAGAACATAGGTTGGTGCATTAGGTATGAGGAAAAAAGTGAGTAGAAGATATTGGTGAGAAACTCACTACCACCACGATCAGAACAACACACTTAATTTCACAGTTATTATTTGTTGGTCATTTGGATTCATTATGGATATCATTTAATCTTGAACAAATCTATGAAATAGATAATATTGTCATCCCTATCTTCAGATGAAAAAAGAGCAACTCAGACAGGTTGAACAACCTGTTTCAAGTTACATAGCTGTAAGTAGTGCTATCGATATTCAAATTGATACTGTCTGACTGCAGAGCCCCCACTAAGTGATAGACAATGGATGGGATGTATAAAAAAATAAAATGAATTTCTGTAGCATGGATGGTACCAGAGATTGGATATCTTTTTTTTTTTCCAGCTTATTTATTTATTTTGAGAGTGACAGCACGTGAGCCGGGATGGGGCAGAGAGAGGAAGAGAGAGAGAATCCCAAGCAGGCCTCTCACTGACAGCACAGAGCCTGCTGTGGAGATCAAACCCATGAACGGTGAGAAGAAGTTCAGAGACAGATGCTTAACACACTAAGCCACCCATTCACCCCAGAGATTGGATATCTTGATAGGATCAAAGAAGAAAGTGTGAAGGTCAGAAAAAGAGACCAGAGCACAAAGGGATTGATCAGATGGCCAGAGGATGACTGGAGTTTAAGGTGTCAATGGCAGATAGTCCCAAGTGATAAGAAAGTCTAGTGTGGCTATTAGTGGTGTCAGCTGAAGTAGAGGGAACATAATGGTGAAGTAGCCCCGGTCAAAGATTTGTGATCTGACTTGATCTTTGTTAGGTACTCCCAACATACCCAGGTCTTCTGGCTAAAGTACTAAGGCACATATGGTATGAGAGAAGACAATGCACCTGAGGTGCTAGTTTGATGACTATGAGAAAATGATTAAGAAGTCCAAAGATTATACCTGCAGGGGATGAAGAGGAGTGGTGTGGGTGGGTGACAAGAGTTTCAAAGGAATGGTGATTTTTACATGATGATGGATGAGTGATGGTTTGGGGCAGATCTGGAAGGCAAGAAGAGACCTACTGGCCTCTGGGCTCTCAAGAGTATGAGTACTTTTCTGCAAGTAGTTTCCTGGACAAGTGGATCCTTAGAAAAGAGCCAACCAAGTTTTCTGAAATACAAGAAGAGGAGTGGAACACTTTAAACCATTTGTTTAATATAAGAAAATAGACACTGTTCCACCCACCTGTGCTCTCTGAGACCACTGTGCTAGATGGTGATGCAGTGATCTAAAACAAATGTATGGTTCCTGCTCTCATGGGTTTATAGCCTAAGAAAAGCATTCCTGAAGCTAAAGAATGACCAAAGCAATGATTTTCTTTTTATGTTTTTTATTTATTTCTGAGAGAGAGAGAGAGAGAGGGAGCAGGGGGGGGTCAGGGAGAGAGGGAGATATAGAATCTGAAACAGGCTCCAGGCTCTGTTTCAGCACAGAGCCTGACGCAGGCTCGAACCCACAAACTGTGAGATCATGACCTGAGCCAAAGTCAGACGCTTAACCAACTGAGCCACCCAGGCGCCCCCTCAAAGCAACTATTTCATTAGAGTTGGGACAAGTACTATGAAAAAAACTCTAATGGGCAGTGTGGTTATATATCTAAACCATGAGAACTTAACCTGGCCTGACAGGTCATAAAAATCTGCCCTATAACAATGATAATTAAGTTGAGAGAAGCAAGACAAGTTACTCTGGGGAGAGAATAGCATTCCAGACAAAACAGGTATATGGGAAGAGGCTGAGGATAATAGTTTGTCTGCCATGGAACTTAAGTCTACAAAGGAGAGAGATAAAGGAAGTGGGGTGGAGAGAGGTTGGGACATAGGAGAGGAAGAACAGAACAGTATGTATATAAAAGTACAAAGGGATGATATAATAGAAGGAGCTAATGCTCTGCTTGTGTAGGCATGAAAGAAACATGAGGCTCAAAGGGCATAATTGGCCTCAAGCTTCCAAGCAAGACCCTGGGATCACATGGCTTCAGGGGCTATGTGGCCTGACCTCCTTGGTGGTTCTATAGGCCAGCAGAGGCTGAGACCCTGAGTGGAGTTAGTGTTCTGGTCAAAGTTCACCATATCATTCTTGGATCTGCCTATTCCTGTTGCTGTAGACTATCTCCAGACTCCTGTTGCTGAGCTGGGATTTGTACCTATGCTCTGTCTGCACAAAGCCAGAACAATGGATCAAATTATTGAGAGAAGTTTATCTGCTTAGTGCAACTTAATATGAGATAATCATTCTGGTTATGTGATAGGCAGTCTCTAAGATGGATCTAAATGATTCCTGGTATTCACAGCCTTGATAATCCCATCTCCCTGAGTAACTTGCTTCTAACCAATAGAATTCAGAACCACTTATGGGCTATAGCTTTTGTGATGAAGTTACAAAAGACTGTAATTTCCCTCTTCCTAGAAGACTCTTTTGCTGGTTTGGATGAAGCAAGTTGACCTGTTGGAGAAGCTTACATGGCAAAGAATTAAAGACAGCCTCCAGCTAACAACCAGCAAGGACTGAGGGTCTCAGTTCCCTCAATCCTCCAGCAACTGAACCCCACCGATAGCCAAGCAAATGAACTTAGAAGCAGGCCCCTTCCTGGTTGAGACTGCATAGGAGACCTCACTTCTGACTCACACCTCTCTTGCAAAAGGTCCAGAGGTAGAAGGAGACCCTATTGAGCCACACCTGGATGCTGACCCACAGAAACTGGGATATCATAAATGTGTGTTGCTTTTAGCCACTAAGGTTTGGGGTAGTTTTTTCTACAGCAATAGATTACCAATACAGTTAAGTATTTAAAATGCATTCGTTATTCTTCAGTGGGGTATTATATGGAAATTACTGTATGTAAGTTTATAGTTCTGGTTTAACAACATATGTGATTTGTACCCTCTCAGTTTTGGCCCCACAGTGTGCTGTAACAGAAAGCATTATATTTGACTGCCAGCATCCTGCCCATTTTCCTAACAACACTCTGATTTTGCGGGGATACACTGTTTGATCTCCCCTTTCTCTCATATCAGCACTTTCAGTAGACTTTGAGATGTAGACTCTAAGAGTCATGGAAGGAAAAAGAGAATTATGGGAGGCCACTTATCATAGTGGTAACCTCCCAGTCAGGCTGTTTGGGTCATGAGCTTGGTCTTGTCCCTCTGGAGCTCCTTCAGTTTCTTCATGCTCCCAATCCTGGTCCCCAGCATCTGCTAGATTGTGGTTTTAGAGAAAACCTAGATAACTCATCAAACAGCTTGGTAGTGGGTTCAACAGGACTCCACCAAGGGACCACCTTCCTTAACCAGAAAACGTCTGCTACAACCTCTTGGGAAAGCTGCTGCTGGTACAGTCTGCTGAAAATTGAAAAAATTCAGTCAACCAAAAGTTGCTTTGGGCGAGAAGATCTCACATAGCTACTTTGAGTAATGTTTTCACTGAGTTGATTGGTGGTTTGAGTTGTTCTACACCCGGCTCCTGTGCATCTGCAAGTGCTCCTGAAGATGTCCTCCAATACCAGGAACAGGTAGACCTCAAAATGGGAAAATGTAGTTTTAGATTAACCTGAGACGTGACTGGTCTCCTTTAGGGATCACATTACACTCATAAAAGCACTCTTTCGGTTTTCCATGGGATCCATGTTTTTTATTCTGATATTTGAGTGGAAAGATGTTTGCTTCTCCTGCCTGAAGTCAAACTTTTCACTGCTTTTCTGCTGCTCTGGCTCCTCTTCTTACTAGTACAAAAAAACATTGACTGTTTTAAGTTATGATTGACAGTCTGGATTGCTAGATGGGGAGTAAGGAAACTGATCTCCATAAAGTCAGACCTGTATTATTGATTACCTTTAAAGATTATTTTCAAAATAATTTCATCAGTCCATTTACATTGGCATAATAAAGTTTTTGCCAATAAAAATGGCACTGGAAAATAGGCTTGCTGTAGAGCACCCAGCCAGAATATCATACCCATACCCCAAAACAAACTCAGAAGGCAGAGAAACCCATTCCTAGATGGACATGTTACATAAACAGACATAGCCAATTTGAATCAAATTTTCCTTGTGGAATTTAAATATCCATGGACTGAGTTTATAAGCACTGAAAAACGTTTTTGAAAGAAAGGTGATTCTAGAATTGCATGGAATAATTTGGAAGCCAATTTCTTGTTTCAAAAAAGAAAGGAGCCGCAGGGATCATACTTTGGTTCCCCACAACAGTCTGAATAGAAGAGTCTTGTACTTACTAAGCTGAAATCTGGGAAGTTAGTGATCACAAAGGGTAGAGACCATGAATTTCAAGTGAGAGAGGTCAGAATGCTGGTGTTTTCCAGCAGCAGTGTTTAGCTGCATAGGAACAGGCACAAAGTAGGAAAGGAGCTGCACTTAATTATGATTGTGGTCTAGCCAAGGGAGTGGGGAAAAGTAAGAACTGGGAAAGAATTTGATGTTCTCTCAAATGGAGTGATGGATGATGGAATTTAAACTGAGTGAAAGAGGCTGTGGAGATAAGAGGGTGATAAGAGACAAGCCAAAGTGATGGGATAAATGGGTTATAGTTCCTGGTGGAACTAAAAGAAAAAATGGTTGGATTAGAAAACTAGAGGGATTAAGCTGGAAAACTGCAAATGGTAGCTGGAGAGTGGGATGTTCTCAACGGAGATAAATAAGGGACTGTAGCCATGGGTATGACATGGTTAGGAGACAAGAACAGTTGGGAAAAGAGGTAAAGAAGGGGGTAAAATGACAAGGTCATTGGAAAAGATGAAGACATGGAATTTCAGAGAGGCCCCAGTGCTGGAAGCAATCAGCCATGGTAAATATTCAGATACATTATCAAAAACTGGGAAATAAGGTAAATGAGGGGGATGTGTTTCTTCAGTGTCATACTGGAGCACGTTTTACTAGCCTATCTGCAGATCATTTCATTATCTAGGAGAATGTATCTGTGTTTGAGTTTGCTATTTATTATTTGATTAGAACCCAGACACTGTAAAGTTACACGTTAACTTGTAGATTTTTGTCCAGGAAACAGATAACCCCAAAGATGATAGCTTTTATGGGCCTATAGGACATTAACCAGTTTTGTACCTAATCGAGCAATCTTACTCTAGTTTTTTTCAATGTTTTTCCAAAATGTATATAAATGGACATATCTTCAAAGTGCTTTTAAAATCAGCTTTATCATCTTATTGATTTCATTATTGAATTAATATTTTTAACATGAGTTCATTCTGTATTTTTATAAGTTGTGTTTTTAACTTTTTAAAAAACTATAATTGGAAGGATATGAATATCATCAATAATTGTAATGAGAGTGGTGATGGAAATAGTAACCTTGTTTGGAGAGAGGGTCTCCAAAGAGATAATCTAGTTAAAATGAGCTCATTAGGATGGGTCCTAATCCAATATGAATAGAGTTCTTACAAGAAGCAAGGACATTTAAACACACACACACACACACACACATACACACACACACACACATATATACACACACACAGAGGAGGACAATGTGAAGACATAGGAAGAAGATGGTCATCCACAAGTCAAGAAGAACAGCTGCAGAAGAAACCAACCCAAACTTGATCTAGGATTTCCAGCCTCCAGAACCATAAGGGAATAAGTTTCTGTTGTTTAAGCCTTCCAGACTGTATGTAGTGCTTTGTTATGGTCACCCTAGCAGACTAACACAAGCCCTTCCTTTTTCCTTCCTTGGTCAGGATGATCACTGTGAGTGTTTGATCAGGATATTTCTTCTCATGGTATAAGTGTTTTATTGAATGAGCTGAATCCAGTAGGTGCAGAAAGGGGAGTGGGGAAAGCATTCTTCCCACCTTTCTCCATTAAAGTCATCCTGAAGGCTAGTTCTTCAATGTGCCTAGATGAATTCCTGAAGATCACACAGCTTTTCCTAACCCTTTTAGTCCCATATACAATCTCATTTCAGCACTTAAAATACTCAGAATTGTATTATAATCAAAACTCCAAACTTTACTTAAAATTAAAGTGTTCCCCCTTGTAAAGCCTGCGGTGAAGTAGGTGGAGGTAGCTGGCTTTTGTTTAGTATCTGCTGTTGATCTTCCATTCCTTCTCCATCTCTCAGCCCCAGTTTCTGACCCTTTTCACAATTGGGTTAGTAGAAGGTTAGGTCTAGGCCAATCATCCTCTGGCATTGGGGCCCCTGAATCGCCAATGTGTGGAGTCTCTCCTTCCTCTGGCTAAGAGCCTCCATCTCTGGTTCCTTGATTCAGGCCAGCTGCTGAATTTCCCAGATTTCAATGCCTCTCCTCCAGTAGAATTCCCTTCCAAGGCAGATTCTTTTCCCATGTCTCTGAGCCGTCTCCTTGCCATGGATCCAGTGGACTCATGAAAACACATGTGTCTTTGTCACGTTGATGATCGAGTTAAATCCACATCCCAATGAAACCTTTTTTTTTTTTATCATTGTTTATTTGATAGAATCAGACTCTAGAGTTGGTCCATCAAACTCCAGAGGACATGAGTTCAATGTCAAGAAGTCCTCCTGAAGCCTGTCTATCACTTGCCTTGATTTGAGGGGGAAGTACTCCTTCCTTTCTCCATGTTGGAGGATACACATTAGCACACCAGCATACTTTTCTGTAAAGATATTCCTTTCTCAGCTCTTCAGGCTGTCCTTCAGAGGCTGGTGTTCATTTTTTCCTAATGTAGTTCTGCAGTCTCATAGGATGTGGGGATGTTTGGCATCAATTCCATTGTCAAGGGCTTTGTGGCCTCTGCAGTAGAGTCTCATTTTAATGTCTGTTTACTCTAAGTCTGTACTGTGGGCCTGAGTGTAGTTTAAATCATGGTTTCTCACAGTTGACTGGCAGGGCTATCAGCTTGGGACATAATGTTTATAACTGGCACTTCTTCAGGTCTCAAGGGTCTATGGATTCAAGTAGAGAAGCATCAGAAATAATGGCCCACATCTCATTGACTAATGTCTTTACCTGCTCAAGTAGGAGATCTTCATCCTCTGAAGAGTTCCCTCAAATATTTGTCTCTAGGTGGTCTGTATTTGGGGAAGAAGACATACCTGGTCCTGAGAGGACCTCAGTTGCTCTGCTGTCTCATGGTGGGCATTTCCCAATGGGATGTTTTACACCTGGCACATGCCATGCCTGAGACACCTCCAGGGAAACAAGGAGGGACAAATGCCTCTCTTCCCTTTGGGACAGACATCATGCTCTAATATGTGAATCTAAGAAGTGTAACTGTGTTCCATGTTTTCATGAAACTTTTTACACTTGTATCTACCACATGCACTTGTCATAGAACTCAGACACGAGTTCAAAATTTCCTTCAACCAACTTAAAGATTGTACAATTTGGTGGAACCCTGACTTTTCCTCCCCACTCTTGGCTCAGGCTCCTGGCAACCCCGATCAACCCAACCCCAGTGCCTGCAGAGAACAGTCCTTGAACAAGAGGGGTCTGGGGCGGAAAGCATGAGAGTGACACACAAGACCACTGTGGCTGCAGAACCAGCAGGGGACATCGTGTGCACCCACAGCACTCTGTCCCTCTGGCTCACACCTCACCCACCCTCACCTCAACTCTGCTCTAGGACCCCTGAATGTATTGCAGGAACCATCCTGCATTGATGAGCTCAAAGAGGTGGGAGCTGCCAGCCCAGTGGCTGGTGTGGTGAGGCCAGCTGCCAGGCGGAGGTTGGGGCCCTCCGACAGATTCTGAATACAGCTCTGTGCTGGGCAGTCAGCTTTACTCTCTTCAAACATCAAATCCCAATGTTCTACAGTCAGAGACATCCTGAACCTGTCACAGCATGTAGGCGCAAAGGAAACCACATGAAAAGAAACTCCCTTTGCCCAGGCTGGGCTGGGCTGACTTGTTTGTTTGTTTTGAGTGTTGTTTTCTTTTAATGCTTTTCAGGATCAAAGCCCTTTGCTGGATTTTTTGGTGCAGTGGTGAGAAATTTAGTCTCCAAGCAAAGGTCATTGGACCAGACTTTTGGATTTAGTAACAGGGGAGGCTATAATTTTTCCTGCTGGCAGCACTGGGCCACTGGAGAAAATTATAAAAGAGACATTGTGCCTCACTGGTACATAGGCTGACACCAAGGAGATAGAATGAATGGAAAGTGACGTTTATCCTACTTAAGAGTTAGAGTTGTTTGCCCAAATGAGGGCAAAACAACTTTCAAAGCCAACTGGACATGAATCAATGGTGCCAGGATTTTGAACCCTTTTGTAGAATGTTTTCTTGTATCTGAATGCTAAAAATCAGCCTACATTAATGTTTTACATAGAAATGTGCCTCAACCAGTTGAGCAGGGTCACTCTGCAATCTTATGTGCCCTTAAATGGTGACCGGGATCCTGCCATGATGATCCTGGCATGTGGACCATCTACATTCCCAGGGCCCTGAGCTGGCCTGGATGGGGCTGGGCTAGGCCCGGAGGCCATGGCTGTGGGGGACCGAACAGAGAGGGACATGAGGAGCAGCTCCCCCATGAAGAGTCAGGGGCCTAAGCAGAGCGAACCACAGAAATATTGCCCAGGCGAGTGCAGCCGCCCTTCCAGGGGCGGGGACCCAGCTGCCGGCAATGGCCTGGCCCGCTGCCTTCTGACGCAGGCACTGGTGTGGGTTCAGACATAGATGAGCAGGCTCAGCCACAGACAGCAAGCCCCGTGGAACAAAGAACAGTTATCGCGTGTCTCCCAAGGTAGAAGCCTGGGGTGGACGCCAGGCACCCAGGGCACCTTGAGAGCTCAGTGGCAGCTCCCACCATGAGAGGACGATGCACAGGGGTTGCTGGTACCTGATTTATAAGCTAGAAACAGATCTGGTGCCTTCAGGACTGTTGGAACAGCTTTTACCATTGCTCCACGGCCCCCCAGGATCGAATGACTTCCACGTAGGCCAGGCAAATTCTCATGCCAGCAGCTGGGAAGGGTTTTGAGAGACTGCCAGCCATCACTGGAGGCCTCTTCTACGTGCCAGGGAGTTGAAAATTGCCCTCTTTCCTGGTGGAACACCGCTTTTCCTCCCATTACCAATTTCGTGTTAGCCCTGGTCCCCCGCTGATGAAATTGGGGCCACGGGGACTTCACACCCTCACCGAAGTGGTTCCAGTGATACTGTGTATTCTGCTGGAAGGGCGGGAACCTGGAAGCCAGGAGACCCAGGCCCCGATCTTTACCACGAACCCGCACTCCACTCCACAGAACCTTGGGTATGTCCTTTCCCTCTTGCTCCGCCTGTAGGGTGACGGTGAGCCCTAACCTAAGGAGGTGGGGGAATGGGCCTCATGCTCCAAGTCACTTGCATTTCCATATCTGGTCACAGGGGTGCAGGAAGGGACTGGATTGATGGCCTCG